>NC_071257.1:10588680-10666180 GCF_023375685.1 Ictalurus furcatus | reverse complement strand
AGACTATTGTTTGTGTGGTTCATAGTATCTGCTTGGTCTAAAATTGTTCAAAATGAGTGGTTATTCACTCTAATATATGTTTAGTGTTTTGCTGTTTTGTGAATTGAGTGTGAACTGTTGAGCGCCAAATAGTGTTCCACGTCAGGCTTATGTTTGCAAAGAGTGAGCATCATAGTGAAGAGTGCATGACATGGGAAGAATTTTCTCCCTTTAAAAACAGCTATATGAGAAATATCTGATAGCATTTGATGTTTTTGTGATGTGGGAGTGTAGTGAGCTCTTATCTTTGCACTGTGTCCCTGTGGTCTGATGCCTTACTATGTGCTCTTTCTGCCTTTCTCTCTGTGCAGACCTCATGGAACAGAGACCATGATGACACAGCTTCAACACGCTCCGGGGGCACGCCAGGACCCTCCAGTGGTGGGCACACATCACACAGCGGCGACAACAGCAGTGAACAAGGTAAGCGCTCCCAAAATTGTTCATGTATGTTTTTATGTTTGTATGTATGTATGTACTTACAGTATCTCACAAAAGTGAGTATACCTCTCACGTTTTTGTAAATATTTGATTATATCTTTTCATGTGACAACACTGAAGAAATGACACTTTGCTACAATGTGAAGTAGTGAGTGTACAGCTTGTATAACAGTGTAAATTTGCTGTCCCTTCAAAATAACTCAACACACAGCCATTAATGTCTAAACCGCTGGCAACAAAAGTGAGTACAACCCTAAGTGAAAATGTCCAAATTGGGCCCAATTAGCCATTTTCCCTCCCCGGTGTCATGTGACTTGTTAGTGTTACAAGGTCTCAGGTGTGAATGGGGAGCAGGTGTGTTAAATTTGGTGTCATCGCTCTCACACGCCCTTATACTGGTCACTGGAAGTTCAACATGGCACCTCATGGCAAAGAACTCTCTGAGGATCTGAAAAAAAGAATTGTTGCTCTACATAAAGATGGCCTAGGCTATAAGAAGATTGCCAAGACCCTGACACTGAGCTGCAACACGGTGGCCAAGAACATACAGCAGTTTAACAGGACAGGTTCCACTCAGAACAGGCCTTGCCATGGTCGACCAAAGAAGTTGAGTGCACATGCTCAGTGTCATATCCAGAGGTTGTCTTTGGGAAATAGACGTATGAGTTCTGCCAGCATTGCAGCAGAGGTTGAAGGGGTGGGGGGTCAGTCTGTCAGTGCTCAGACCATACGCCACACACTGCATCAAATTGGTCTGCATGGCTGTCGTCCCAGAAGGAAGCCTCTTCTAAAGATGATGCACAAGAAAGCCCGCAAACAGTTTGCTGAAGACAAGCAGACTAAGGACATGGATTACTGGAACCATGTCCTGTGGTCTGATGAGACCAAGATAAACTTATTTGGTTCAGATGGTGTCAAGCATGTGTGGCGGCAATCAGGTGAGGAGTACAAAGACAAGTGTGTCTTGCCTTGGGAGCTACAGTTCATTGAGGGAACCATGAATGCCAACATGTACTGTGACATAGTGAAGCAGAGCAAGATCAGTATGCAGTATTCCAGCATGATAACGACCCCAAACACACCTCCAAGACGACCACTGCCTTGCTAAAGAAGCTGAGGGTGAAGGTGATGGACTGGCCAAGCATGTCTCCAGACCTAAACTCTATTGAGCATCTGTCGGGTATCCTCAAACGGAAGGTGGAGGAGCACAAGGTCTCTAACATCCACCAGCTCCATGATGTCGTCATGGAGGAGTGGAAGAGGACTCCAGTGGCAACCTGTGAAGCTCTGGTGAACTCCATGCCCAAGAGGGTTAAGGCAGTGCTTGAAAATAA
Source organism: Ictalurus furcatus (assembly GCF_023375685.1). Classification (NCBI taxonomy): domain Eukaryota; kingdom Metazoa; phylum Chordata; class Actinopteri; order Siluriformes; family Ictaluridae; genus Ictalurus; species Ictalurus furcatus. The sequence goes on along the minus strand of NC_071257.1, from coordinate 10,664,366 downwards.
TGGTGGCCACACAAAATATTGACACTTTGGGCCCAATTTGGACATTTTCACTTAGGGGTGTACTCACTTTTGTTGCCAGCGGTTTAGACATTAATGGCTGTGTGTTGAGTTATTTTGAGGGGACAGCAAATTTACACTGTTATACAAGCTGTACACTCACTACTTTACATTGTAGCAAAGTGTCATTTTTTCAGTGTTGTCACAGGAAACTGATATCAAATATTTACAAAAATGTGAGGGGTGTACTCACTTTTGTGAGATACTGTATATACACACATACTTATTTTTATATGTTTGTTCTGTAGTCATCTTACTGACATTAGACCAGAACCTGAGCTTATCAGTGGGAGCTCAGAAGAGTCAAGAGATGTGAAGCCAAAGCAAATGGTACAGGGTTCTTTTTGCAGGGCACCATGTTTAAGCCCATCAGCTGGTTGTGATAAGTGTGTAGACACTAATGAGGCTTCCTTTGGCTGGACACAGCATTTGTGTAGCCGCTGGCGATGACAGTCCAGGGGAAGAGTATCTCAATTTTATTTACTATTTTATTCCATCCAGGGGCTGTGGAATGTCCCTGTCTGAGCAGCTTCAGTAGGAAAAGCAGATAAATCCTGCAAATCGTTCTCCTCCAGTGACACACCAGTGGAAAGCTGAAGTTGAATGTTAAGTTTCCCTTTTGTGAGTCTATGTAGTACATCTAAGTCTGTAATAAGCAATGAGAACCTGTTGTCCTGAGAGGGGGATCAGAGTGAGGAGCAGAGAGTCTGGTTTCAAACAAACTGTAGGCAAAAAGCAACTGCATTTATTATTGAAGCCAGTGTCAGGATGGCAGTCCAAGGGCCTGTGAAGGCAGCAAGCAGAAAAGAGCCATGTTACATTCCAGTAACATGGCTTGAATGAATGAACCATGTTACATTCCAGTAACTCCCACTGAGAGGTGAGTCCTCAGTTTTTATTGTTCTTTTTTCCCCCCTTTCCTGGATAGAGAAGGACAGCGATAAGCCGAGGCAGTCAGATGTAGTCTGATGACTAATGGTCCAGGCAGGCTGCCCTACTCTGATTGGACAGCTTAATGAGCACATATTGTAAGGTTTTGGAGCTCAGACTTGCTGCAGTTCTGACCTTTGCTCTTTATTGACCAAACTGACACTTCATTTGTCACATGCTTCCAATTATAAGCAGGCTTTTAATGTTGCTCACCCCTACAGTCCCCCTATTGAGCTTCATTTTGTGGCTGTGTTTGTTATTATACTTGTAATGTTGGAAAACATGTCCATGCCTCAGTTCCAAGCTGTTGTATGTGTGAGTGCTTATGTGTGACTTAAAAGAAGATCTCTAACCACCACATTAATACATGTACCACTACATAAGTATTGCTTAAAGCAGTATTAACCATATTAGCATGTTTCGTAAGGAGTCACTTCATAATCCCAATAAGCGCATTATTATCCTTTTGGCTGTTATACTCATGAACACTTTCCCCTGTCCCAAGTGGCTTCCTCCACTCCGCCCTGTCTCTCTCATAGATTGTTTTCTTACTGACCTTTTCCGTCTTTCCATGCTCTACCACTTCCTTTCACTACACATATGTTGATGAGCTCCTCTCCTCTCATCTATCTGCCAGCATGCACTTAATAAATACCTGTTTGGAAGCCAATATGCATGCTCTTCTGTCAGGTACATATTTAGCATTAACAAAGAGCTTATTCAAAAACATATAATAATCATGAAATAAGCAAGAGAATGATAGCCATGTTGTGACTTTAAACATGCTCTAAGACCTGATGCTAGTTATGATAATATATTTAACCATGTTGTGTTTTCCAACATTTACCTTGTGCATAAGGAAGAGAGAGAGAGAGAGAGAGAAAAAGAGAGATAGATTTTCTGCTTGCATGTCTTCCCTAGTGAGAGTCTCAACTCCTCAGAGGAGTTCAGATGAGAACCAGTCCAGCCCTTCTTTAATTAGAGCAGGTCTATTACCGAGGTTGGCTCAGTGTAGCACATACTGTACATGCCTGCCTTTGTTTGACTGCTGCCCTCTCAGAGGACTTATTGTTGTATTGTATCAGAGATCACACTTATTTTAGTGAATGTGTTTAGCTTAAGAGGGCAGAAAAAAAAACAAGTCATTATTATGAGCCTCTTCAGTTCCCTACCATAGAGCAGCAAGGGTTCTAGGCAAGTGCAGATTAAAAAGAACACCCTTGGGCCACACAGAGGAGAGGAGGGATAAGAATTTTAACCCTACCACAAATGGGAAGGGCATAAAGAGAGGACACAGAAAGCATGCTGACTGTTTTGAGAAGCTTAGGGTTTCATTTGTGTGTACAAAGAGTCTACAGCCAATGTGATGACTAGTTTGATACTTATCAGCAATTACCAGGACCCATTTGCAGAAGAGCCCCCCTTCAAGAAGTGTGCCAAGTCAAATAGTTCCTGAGAGTCTCTTGTTATTGGCTGCATAAATTTATTGCATATTGGCTGCGGATTGAAAAAAGCCTGCATAGTCTGCTCTCGACAAATCACCAAGTTTATAAATGTACGCCAAACATACACTACCAGGATTATAGACAAATGCAGCTATTCAATGATGTGCAAACAAATGAACATGCTGTTCATTTTTCTAAGGAGTTGCAAAAAATTCCAGCCAAGCTTCCAGTGCTTGCTTCTTATCCTGTGCTGAGTGACATTAAAAGTGTCTCTGTTCCAGAAAGGAAGATTTTACATTTTATTTACTCATGATAAAGATGTTTTGAGCAGAATAAAGATCCTGATCATTATTTTGCCGCATTGATTTGAGCATGTGAGTGCTGTTCTCAACATCACATCGACTCATTTTGCCACAGGCCTCTATGAAGGTCAGCTTGACCAAGAGTCCCCATTGGCTCACTGGCCCCAAGTTACCGCCTCTGTGCAGGGATTGGTCAAATTTCAGAGCAGGTCAGCAGACAGCAACTGAGATTTCATGCCAGTCAGCAGCAGTGTGCTTTTAGTCTTGCCCATACAGCCCTTGCTGCTCACACTCGTCAAACTCACTTGTTAATTGAAACAATTGTCCAACAGACTGGAAGAGCTCGCTTCCTTCTTTGTCTGTCACTCTTTCCCCCTTCTCTCTGAAGGAGCATGCACTAGCTTTCTTTAAGCACTGAATATGTAGCACTACTGTGTAACGCTACTGTGTAACACTGCTCACTTTCTTTTGTGAGGTTTGGGCTTTTAGCTCAGCTTCTGAGCCATTATGAATTTACGGTTTTGTCTCAGTTTTTATCTCTATCTCTCCCCCCATATGTGTTTCTCACTTTAACTGAGCCTCAAGCGTGCATACATTCTGTTTCAAAGTGCTGCTCCAAAAGCTTGCTGTTATCACTGAGATGAAGGTGGCTATTCTCTCTGTTGTGCATGTATATGTGCACAGTGCTGGGAGTCGAGGCTGGATGTAATCTGGTTAAATCTGAGACCTAATGGCTGATAAAGTTGTGTGACTTTTAATATTGAAGGGGTCTGATGGCAGGCACCATGTGAGCAAAGTAGCTGTATATCACACACACACACACACACACACACACACACACACACACACACACACAAACACACACACGCAAACACAATCACAGAACAGAAACTGTGAGAAAAAGTACAGGGAAGAGAGTGTTGAGGCAGTGATGGTTAAAGCTTTATTGTCTGGGAATAAAGGCATAAACAGGAATAGCATAAACAGGAACATCAAAGAACAGTGCCTGTTTCTCCCAGCATGTAGAGGGGAGTGCATTCTCCTCTAGGCTACAGGTCTTCTGATGATATTATGAATATTCCCTGCAAAAGGGATAAACGTAACTTCAATAGCTCAGTGATGGATGATGCAAGGTGATATCAGGCACCAACAGCGAAGTTGCTGTTTATTTAGTGGCTTTCATACCGATGCCATGAACCAAGACTCCACAAGCATGCTTGTTTGGTTACCTGGAGAGGAAATGCCACATTCAATCTCAACCTCATACTTGCGTGTTAAACTGTCAACCCTGGCAAATTACAGTAGCAATGTATAAACTGCCAAGCTCTGCTGAGAGTTACTGCTGTTGATGGCTTTATGGCCATGTGACTGATAAGGCCAGGAGTAGCATCAGCATTCTCATGCTGGAAAAAGGGGAAACAGAGTGGGTTCCCACAGTGCTGCGCAGTTTGAGTATGAGATTAGGCCTAGGTTCTCTGCTGTGTGGGAACAAAAAAAGTAAAAGGGAAAAGCGCAAAGAAGACAAGCAAACAAACCCCTCCCTCTTTTGCTCTCTATATATCAAACCTCTCATGCGTTTTTGCCTGGTTTAACTGGCAATTATAGGGCTGCTTAAGCACCTTGTCTCACAGTAGATAATGATCATAAAGCTGCAATGATACACTGTCAGTGTGGCATTTGCTCTGGGATTTAGTGGTCACTGGGGCACTTCCTTCTGCTGTGTTTTGCCTGAGTTTGACATGTGAACCCTGGCCATTGAGCTTAGAGAGCTCCCTTTATTCTCCTTCCTCTGCTACTCTAACATTGCTTCCCACACATTATGTTACACATTTTGGGTGATTTTTTTCATTTTGCTTGCTGATGCTGCATCTCTATGTGAGATCATTTGTCCCACCTTAATGTATTAAGGATGTTTTGACTACAAAAAAACTTCTGCCTGAAAGAAACTTGCTATATGGTATTCAGCTCAAGCAGGGAAGCAAATGCTATATATAGCTAGTCTACACACTGTAACTGCGGTGTGTTAATGATGTAGACACTTTGTTCATCTCTCTCAAGCTTTAAAAAAGTCCTTTTCTAAGCTATTTTCACATTGGCCAAGACCAAATTGCTGGTGTTTGTAAAGCAGTGGTGTTTGTAGGTAGGCAGTGGGTCCACTTGATCAACTTGATCATTTAGGCCTCAGAAACATGTTTTAGATAGACATTTCTAGATAGATAGTACTTTATTGATCCCCATGGGGAAATTTGGTAGCAAAATGAGTATTACATGAATCACATCAAAATACATTCAGCACAGTTTCAGCACATTTTTTCTGGTTTAATAAGTCTCCAAAACTGTGTATATAGGAGTTTTGGATGACAAATAAGGCATTATTTCTGGACCTCAGTGGACATTAGATACACACTGCCCAGCTCTCCAAGAAAAACACAGATAACACCCAAGAGATCAGTGTTACACTGGTGGATAGAGAGAAGAGTTACAAAATAAAAGAGAACGAGAAGAAAAGAAAGCAGACTGAGAGAAGACCTATAGTCAACAAACAAGCATTAACACTCTTCTTTAGGAAGGCATTTTATTTGACAGTGTGTACAGTTTATTTTAAGTCTTTGATAAAGAGATTAGCAACGACCTTGTCTGCCAAAGAGACATGCATCTCCACTAATTTGGTTCTTTTAAAAGCATTGCATAAACACTGCCCTACATGCAGAATGAGCATTTGAGAAGTTGTTTCCAAATAAAACAAGATTAAAATTTGTTAGTCTCTCAGCAGACATGCAAGGAAAAAAAAGACATTAACCTAACCGGATAATCCTGCCATGATTTGTGCATGAATATTATCTCTCTCTTTCTCTCATTTTCCCCCTCTCTCTTTCTGTGGCAGAGGTGATCTGGCCTTTTATATTAGCAGTATCACAGTGGTTGAAATCCAGCTAAAAGCCACAAACAGCATTGTGCTAATTTTAGCTTCCAAAGAGGATGAGGATGAATGGCCTACTGCTAGTTTGCCATATGCTGCCTTACCGATAGTGCTGTGTGAGGAATATTTTCCTGTAGATAGTGGCTGAGGCGTGAGTTGTGTGTAAGGTCCTGGGCCTGTCTGAAATGACATGAACATTTAGTGACAGATAGCAGGGGGACTGAGATGTTTAGCATATGTCCATATTGTTGTTTTCTTTATTTTATTTTGTTCTGTGTCTTAATCTTGATTATTCTCCTTTTCATTCTACCCCAATACATGTAGCATCATCTAGCTTAGCAAACAGATACAGATTTTGCTCAGCTTGTTTAGAGAGACAATAACCCAGAAATCCCTTTTCCTATGAACAAATGATTTTGAGAATCAAGCCTCACATTAAAAGTATTCAATATGCATACATACCACTGGAAGCCACTTGCGATAATGGAATTATTTGTTATGTGTTGTTGGGGCATGAAGGCAGAAGTGGCCGGAGTAGAAGAAAAGTTGCAGGCTGGCAGAGTAGGGTTTTCTTTCAGGGGGATGGCTGTGTTAACAATTGGGCAAAAGCTTGACCTGGGACTCACCCTTCTTTAATAATTGCCCCCTCCAGAGCTGAGAGCCAAGCTTCTGACATGGATACCTGTTGAAGGATTTAATGAGAAGAGAGAAAAAGGGCTCTTCAAGGCTTTTTCTAAAGATTTAGGGAGTGAATTAAAAATAAAAATAAAAAAAAAGTGTGTGGTTATGGGTGTGTGGTTGGAGGTGTTGTGTTTACTTTAATGCATGTTTGAGAAAGAGAGAGTCAGAGCTTTTAGTTGGCTGTATTTACGAAACACACACTCTGAATAGTAACCTGATCGCTGGCTGGTGCTTGAGTGTGAATGAGTCAAAGAAAAGCAGGAGTGGGACAGATTCCCAAGTTGATAACCTAAATGTAAAGGTTGTGACCAATAGAGGCACATTGGCCCCTGGAGCTCCCTTTGCTCTTTGGGCCAAGCATGTGTGTGTGTCTGTGTGTGTGTGTGTGTGTGCGTGCGTGTTGCGTATGCGATGTATGAGGAGGTGTGTGCTGTAATGGTATCGCTAGTGTCCAGCCGTCCTGTGCTGCTGTAATCAGGAAGTAGACGCTCAGGCCGATCTTTCTTTTCCAGCACAGAGCTTTATCTCCTCAGCCCACCCTCAGCTGATAGTACTACAATTCCCCACATCCCCTCTACACCACTTCCTGTAACCTCAGAAAGCATGCTGTGACCCTATGGGTAGGATTGGGGGGGCTTGCACTGACGATATTATAGCTTCCACAGGGCTAAGAAACAGGCTCTTTGACATGCAGTTTAGCAAGGCAGAGAATATTCTCACTGAATTTATGTTTGAATATGTTAAAAAATCTTTTGATCTCAAATAATTTTTCTCTTTGTCCTTATTTTTTTCTGCCAGTTTATCCATGCTCCCTGTTTATAAACAGCAGCTAATCATATGTAATTTTGCCTTCCACTGGCCCCTCCATGTTAACTCCATTGGATAATTTCATTGAGAGCTGAGGGGCTATTATTGGCAGTAAAATGTTCCCTTATTATCAGCTCTACTCCGCAAAGGGGAAAATCCCTGCCTATTAAAGCACTTATCTTTGCCTGCATTATTTAGATAGCCACCAGGTGGAAAATTATCTGCTAGAAGCCAATAATAAAGGCTTCTTAACTCCACCACAGGGCATTCAGTTCTGTTTAGTGACTTGCCACAGCATGCCCAAAAAGCATGGTTGCAGTCAAAAGCCTTGTTTTCATATGATAGTGCTTGGTCTGTTTCTGATATTGCAGAAATACAGGATTGCACTGAAGACTAAAAGGTTAACTGCAAACATTTCATTTATCATTCAGTGAAATTAGAGAAAGGCTTTCTTGGTTTTATTGTACCGTGTGTGTATTTCTAAACATGATAATGTGTTTCAGAACTTACTTTCAGGAGATTAGCTTGATTTGGGCCAGATTGTTCCTGTATTGTTACTGAGCGAGGAAGCAGTTAAGGGCTTTTTTTCATGAGCCATTTCTTTTAAAGCACTATGTTCCTGGTCAGTTGGCTTGGATTGTTATCGAACAAAGCTGGCCTAAAGAAGGTGTCAAAAGCTGTCTGAGACAGAAAGCAAGAAAAAGGAATGTATAAGGTGTGTGTGAGTGTATGAGAGTCTCGGTGGAATCGAAGGACTCTGGATGAGTTCCCATTTGAACCTCCGCACCCTGCCTTTTCTCCTGTCTTATATCTTCAGATAAAAAAAGAAAGGTTACAAAGGAGGAAAAAATCAATAGTTGCACAGTAAAAGTGCTTGACATGAAAGGGTAAACTCACTGGCCTGCACTGCCACTCAACAGTTTCTTCCCCCTCAACACAAGGACTGGATGAGGAAAGAAAGGAAAGAGAGGTGGACCAGGAGGTGGGCAAGAGAAGCAGGAAGAGAAAGGGTGAGAGAGGATAAAGTGAGAGAGAGAGAAAGAGGGTGGCTTACTGAGTTAATGCTGTGTTTTCTGCCCTTGGGCCCTGGCGCGTTTTTCCAATGTGTCGAGGGCGTCAGTGGAAGTGACCCTTACACAGACACAGTCGAGAGAGAGCCGTAACATTTGCAATGACATTTTTGCCATTACCTATGGGTATGTCAAGCGCCTGATCCCAGAGACCTGGGAAAATGTATGAAGTGCTCACAGCAAGGCCTTGGCATAGGCACCAGCGTGTAATGAGAGATGGAACAATGCTAAATATGGAATACATTAAACACACATTACAGCCTGGGTTCCAGCACAGTAAAGGTGGGCAAAGAGACACGAACGATGATAAAAGGGTTTGTAATTACATTTGTTTTCATGTATCGAATTATGGCTTTACCAACTGGCGTCTGTCAGCATTATTCAAGGCTCTTTGGTTCTTTATACTATCATCATTTACCTCATTATTTGAAATGAATCACCTTTAATTGCAGATCCTAATCACGAAGCTCTGCAGATTAGTGTTTACACTGCCATTCTTTCCTTGTAATTATAAAAGGAAAAAAGAAAAAGATGTATGTTTACCTATTTTCAGCAACTGTATGTTGTGCATGCATATGAAAATATACACACACCCAGACAGGGCAATATCACAGCATGCATTCTAGTGTTCTTGATTAAACATACTATTATAAGCTCAAATTACACATATAATAATTCACATGTTAATTCTTTAATGTATAAACATTGAAACATTTGCATTACTATTTATCTAAAGTGTTTACTTTAGTTTCTATTTTTTCCAGGTTGCACATGATATAACAGGTAGTGAACAATAAACCGTGGGTCTGGAGAGTGTCCTATAGCTCTAATGAAATGATCTAAGAGTTAATTGTAGTACCTCAGCACATTATCAGGTATGATTACTGTTTATCAGTATACCTGAAAAGCATTGCTTCTAAATTACAAATAGGTATAAATAGTTATATCTAAACAAGAACAAGTGTTACCAGTTTATCTATCTTATTCTTGGCTGTGTTTTCCAATTTTGTGTTTGGAACAAAGCGTAAATAGGTTAAGGGTCAGGAGTGATGATGTTGGTGATAGGAAGTTTGGTGAAGAGGAACAGAGGTATTGGTGGCTGGCTGCTGAAAATTGCATGCTGAGGCCCTGAGAGTACAGCAGTCACTCTGAGACTCTGAGCGTCTCTTGTTGGGAATTCTGCACAAGGAATGTGAATGAGTTAACCCCCCACCCCCCGTCACCCCCAACCGTCCATCCCCCTCGCCGAAACATCGCCTAGCCCATTCTGACCATATGAATGGGCAGAATAAAATAAATGCTGCTTTGTCTTCTCTATTACCACCCCTACCCTTCTGTCTGTCTGTCTGTCTCTCTCTCTCTCTCTCTCTCTCTCTCTCTCTCTCTCTCTCTGTGGGCATGTGTATGTGAGTTTGAGAGAAAGGGTATGTGAATGTGTCTGAAAGGATATGGAAAGTCATTTTACTGTGTGTGTGTGTGTGTGTGTGAGAGAGAGAGAGAGAGAGAGAGAAAGTTTTAAAGTGCTAGGAGAGGCACATGTCACTCCTGTTGCTTCATGGTGATCCAGAAATCATCTGTCGGACTAAATGTAGGGTAGAGTAAGAAGTAAAAATTCAAAAACTGTCTCCATGACTTGACCCAGTCCAGCAGACCATGGCCTATAAAGTTTAGTTAAAACACTTCTTTAAGAAATTGAAAGGGGCAATCAGCTGTGTTCTGTACTTTGACACACTGACTTATAACCCTTGCCTTGAAAAGTGCTTGCAAATCTTTATAATTTTTTTCTTCAATGAAAAACTCCTTTGTGAAAAAAGCATGTATAAGCATTGCATCTGCTTAAGTGGATGTTTTATATGATGTTAATGTGCTTGACAGTCTGGAGGTGCCGCATTGCTAATTTGTAAATCATGAGAAAAATGTCTGACACCTTAGGGTTGTGTACGAGCCAACAAAGGAACAGGTAGTGCCAATTAAAGTGTCCTTTTGAGTATATCAGATCATAACAGATTACCCTAGATTCCTCTGATAATGTCAGGAAATGCCTTGAGTGGGTAAGAGGGTATGAGAGGGAGAGAGAGAGAGAGAGAGAGAGAGAGAGAGAGAGAGAGAGAAGGGGGGTCATCAACACTGAGAGAGAGAAAAAGGTTGGGGGAGATAGGGAAGAGGCGAGCAAAAACAGGGAGTGAGCCATCCAGGAGAGCTGGCTGACAAAAGCATGGAGAGGGGGAAGTGTTAACCTGATTTGTGTGGCAGGCAAGCAGGCAGGCAGGGAGAGTGATGTCAGTCGTGTGTGTGTGTGTGTGTGTGTGTGTGTATGTATGTGTGTTTGGGTGTGTGTGAGTGTGAGCAGATCATAAAAAATTCTCTCCCTGGTTTGCCGTGGGGCATCCTCCTCAGCCTCTGGCCTGCTCCAGTCACCGGCCTGCTCCCTAATTGCCACACAGACTCCATCTCACATGGGCAGATGAGATGACATTTTTCCCCTCACTGTCAGTGGCAGGCCGGCCTGCACACCGCCCCCACACACCCCTCCGCTAGCTGCTAAGACGCTGTCATAACCCATTAGCAGTTGGCCAAAGTTAGCCCATGGCATTTCCTCACAGCATCAGCAAAAAGGCGAATAAATCTGCCACTGGGGCCTGCTGCTGGTCTAATGAGGCTGTGAGCTTGTTTATGGACTGGCATCATTTTTATGATTATTTCCACCTTTTCGGACTTGCCACCATTTGCACACCTTTCTTTGGCCAGGGAGGAAGAAACTTAGGCTCAGTGCAGCCAATGATGGTATTTTGTGAAAATGTGGCTTACAGCCACCACCATATGGCTGGTTACTGTTGATGTTGAAGAGAAAGGATTCAAAATCAGCCCCAGACCTTGCCAAGGTGCATCAGTGTCAAATTGCAGTAAAAAATGGAAATGCCAATAAAAATCGACGGCTTCAGCTACTTTCTTTTTCTCCTTTTTGCCTCGAAGGCACTGGTCCTTGGAGGTCAGGGCTAAATAAAAATACTGGGGGGAAAGAGGTTAAACAATTCATAATACAGGGAATAGGAGGAGGAAGAGTGGCTCAAGAGAGCAGACACAACAGAGTTACTTCAGGGATCACACAATCTGTTTCCCTCTCATGCCACCCCCTTCTCCTTTCTCCTCCTGTCTCTTTATTCTCACTTTCTTTTCTACCCCTTTTACTTTCCATACTTTTGCTTCTATTCTGATATCTAGCCTTTGCTTCTGTTTTGCTTAGTCGCATGGGACAAGCCCTGGGTTTATTATTTTAAGCTTTGCTGAACATGAACTGGTCTTTACACCGATCTGAGAGCATTTGCCTCCAATGAGAATCTGCTCTTAGATTACAAACCAGCAGTGCTGCTTCCCCTCCCAGGCAGGAACGAGGAAGTCTTATTTGCCTAAAAACAGTAGGGAGGACAAACTGCTGTTTAAGCCCAACTGTTTTTGGCATCAGTTAATGATGTAATCAAAGCTCACATTCTGTGTGTGTGATGTGACTGAGTGTGTGTCTGATAGAGTGTTTTTTTCTCTGTGGGGGTGGCCTGGGAGCTCTGGTGTCTAAAGGGGGGAAATGTGCCCTTGTGTAAAGCAGCACCATTGTATCTACATAAGTCTTCACTTAAGAAATCGCAGCCTTTTCTGGAGCTGCTCTCATGCAGCAGGGCCAGGAGGTTTATATGGAACATAGAAAGCCTCTACTCTCCTAATAGTGTATATAATTCAGATGCCTTCAAGGCATGCTTTCAGGAATTCTTTTGCCCGAGGTAATGGGGAGCAAAGGCCATTTTAGGCCCTTCATTATTTCACTGAAGTTGGAAAGAAAACTATCTCCAGCCAGATTACCACAGATATTTTCATTAATTATCAATGAGTAAGCATTGTGCAAGTATTTAAAGGTGCTGATAGAGAAAGAGTTAAGCCATGGAGTCTCAAAGGGTTTTAGAACAGCATGTTGGGAACACTTCTCGAGTAATTAATAAATAACTAATTTTAACTCTGTGCTCAATTTAGTCTGCCCTGCCGAGGACAGTGCACAAAAGAGAGCTCAGCTGTTGAAATTCACAGCTCTCTGAGGTAGTTTACCTCATTCATGTTTCTTTTATGATTTATTATTTAAAACATCTGAATCGACTGCTTTTGCTCTTGAATAATGATAATAACAATTATAAAATGACAGAGGTGGGAGGGGATCTCTCTCTATAATTCAGAAATCACACAATAATTGGGTTTTTGAATAGAACTGGGTACTCACCAAAGCTTCATATTCATCATATGCAGAGCATTACCATGCTCCAACTTAAATCCTCTCCTGTGTTTCCATCTGGGTCTGGCTGCTGTGTAACTCTCCTTAATGGAGCCTTATCAAGAACCCACAGGTTGCTGTTTGCACTCATGGGGCATTGTTATTAAAATTGGATGCTTTGAAAAGCCACTGTCTGTGCAGGCGATTCATATTTCTGTGCCCTTCTTTTGTGCTGCAGTGTATCTCTTCCACCTAAAGTAAAAAGAAAGCTCTAGGTAAATACTTCCCCACTTCCACTGATAAAGACTAAATCTCTTTGTCAATGCAGATCCTTCTCAGACTCTGATGGCAGTAAACAAATGCGACAGTACATGTCCTTTGAGTGACTGTGTTTACTCTCTCTCCTTCTCACTGTTTGTGCTCTGAGCTTGGAGGTTCTCTTTTGTGGGAGAAAGGTGGTTTATTCCTAAAAGTATTAAAACTCAATGCATTTAGAGCTGCTGCCTGTAAGCCATACTAGTGCAAATTGTTGCCGTATTTTGTTGAGAGGAAAATCTCTACCTTGTGTATTGAGCATTTGTGTTTATGACTGTCAGCTGACGTAAACAGGTTCTGCTGACAATGCACGTATAACTGTGTATCTGTTTTCACAGGCGACGGACTGGACAACAGCGTGGCTTCCCCCAGTACAGGCGATGATGATGACCCTGACAAGGAGAAGAAGAGGAATAAAAAGCGTGGCATCTTCCCCAAAGTAGCAACCAACATCATGCGGGCATGGCTGTTCCAGCACTTGACAGTGAGTAGAAACTTTTCAAGGCTTTTTCTGTCGGCTAAAACACTCAAATCCAAACCGTATCCATCAAAATGCATCATGCCTGGATATGATTTAAAGCTAAGGAGAAAATCAGCCTTGAGCTACAGGTGGTAGAGATGTGCATTATTAAGAGAATATTCTGTTTTTTCTACCCAATTTGCATTTGATCATTGGTGGAGCATGGACAAGTTGATAAAAGGAGTTGCCCTCCATGATGGATTTATGGAATGAGTGTGTTTTGGTGAATGCGAGTGGCTATTATTTAACATGAAGGCAGCTATAACAGTTCAGTATGGAGCAATGGGCAACTAGTTAGTGTGTGCATGTGTGTGTGTGTATGTGAAAGAGAGAGAGATACACAGTGGTTAGCTGTCTGTGGGTGTCCCCACCTGCAATAGACAAGTGTTAGGGAAGCACAGTGTTGATGTGGTCGGTCCTTCCTCTCACTCTAGATGAACTTTAGTTCCTCAATTTTGTTCACCACAAGCTAATCTGAGCATAGCAAAGACACTGCTTATCTCCATATATCAACCTCACTGACTTAACACACTGTTAAGTCACATGCGGTACTCACAGGGCTGGTGGCAACTTTTGCACAACCCCAGGTCTCAGTTAAACACAGTGAAGTGGTTCCCTGTATAAATGCTAAACAGATGACCTTATGATTTGCAGACTACACACCTATTATGGCCACCAGTCATTGTTTTGAGGTGTTGAAAGGCAATGTGTTTCCAACCAGAGCAGAGTCAAAAGCAAACTCATTTGATCATTTCCAAAGTGTGCCCACGTGGTCACCCTAAATCCTCACATCTGTGCCACAGAAAACTACCTCAGGGGCCCCTGAAACCTTCATCTGCACCCAGCCCCCCTTTACCCTGACACACAAATGAAAACACATAAGAGTCACTCCTGCTAACCATCACCTTTAGGGGCCCCAGGAGAAAGGTGTGTGAAAAGAAAGCCATTTGCTAGTTCACACACAGTGCACTCACTTGCACTAGAGCTAGGAGTGATTGGTGAGAGCACATTGTCTGCTTTGACCTGGGTTACTGGCCATGTATACATCACTGGGTTATTGCTTTGTATGTATGTGGGGTGGGGAGGGGTGTGTGTGTGTGTGTGCTGTGTGCGTGTGTGAGCCCGCTTTTTGGCGGACAGGCAATGCAGCTAAATGTGGAGCCGCTGGCGGGGAGGCTGAGCTTCTGCCAACAGCGGCCCCCTCAACCACAGGAGGCCTCCAGAGCACCCAGAACTGAAAGTGTGAGAGAGAAAAAATGAAAGAGAATGAGTAGCAGCAGTGGAGAAAAAGAAAGAGAACACAAAGTTGGAACATCATGCCTGCCAAAATGGTGACTATGCAGAGAGAGCGAGGGGTGGTGTTGGGGCATGCAGGAAGAAGAACCAAGAGTATTCTTCATAGACTCTACATAGACATAGCACACCATGCACCACACACAGCTGCAAGAAGAAAGCTCAGCATTTCTGTAGTAAGCTAAATGTATACAACGGTTGACTGACCAGGGGATATAGCAGTCCACTTGCCTTCTGTCCCTACCTGCTTCCTGGACAGGAGACATTGACTACGTTTACATGGACAGCAGTAATCTAATTATTGACCTTACTCTGAGTAAGATAATAATGTGATTAAGGTGTTTACATGAGTCGCTTTTAGAATACTCCTTTCATGTACCCGTTTTACATGTTATAGAACATAATTAGATTAACGGCACACGTCATTACGTCACCGCGCCACGCCGTCCGACATCCCTCCAGAATTTCACATATCAACATACAGTTTGTCTTCGTTATGGTACCGTATACAGTTTTGGGTGTTTTTATTTAATTTTTTTACGAACGCTTTAAGTGCAGTTAATTATTTATCATGCTATACATGCTAATAGACAACTGCTTGAAGCCGTGGGCTGCGTCCCAAACCGCGTACTTACCGTCTATATAGTAGCCAAGATACATGTATTTTTCACCACTACAGGCCTATAGTAGGCAAGTATGCGGTTTGGGACGCAGCCGAACTCTCTTGTTCACCTTAAAATGTAAAACTGCCGTGTGTAATCGTGTCCTGTCGCAAAATGCGGTGAAAACTCTCACACGACGTTCATAATGTGATTAAGGTGTTTACATGTCTGTAATACACGTCCATAATGCAACTAAAACAGGAGTACTCCACCTGTCTTAATTCGATTATTGCTTACTTCAAGTATGACCTTAATTAGATTAAGGTAATTAAAAATTGCTGTTTACATGGTAGTTTCTTAATCAAAGTATGGTCTTAATCGGGTTAAGAGTGGATTATTGTTGTCCATGTAAACACACTGAATGACAATCTCACCATGAGCAGAGAAGAGGCAAAGCAACAGAGAGAGAACAAATGCACAAAGTGCATGGAAGGAGCCTCAGTAGTGCATTGGATGTCCACTCCTCTACGAGTTTAGTATGCAAAAGGTCTGGTTCTTAAACATACTGGCCAGTAGCAATTAACAGGCCTCAGAAACAATGCAGCCTTATGAAAGCCCTAATTTAATGTCTTAGATTTGGCTGTTGTAAAGTAAGGGAAGACATCCTTAAACTGAACCTGTAGATACCCACAAGTCAAGAGAAATGAGGAGGCATCTATCTATGTTACATGAGCCTACCAGCGAAACCATTGTACAAAACCGGAAACGTGAGGTGGGTGGTTAGACAAAATTACTCTGCCAGGCTGTGGAGTCAGGGAAAGGAGACGGTGAAAGAGAAAGAGCGTAAATAATGGGGAGGAATACAGACAGCAGACAAAAAGTTTTTGCATATGTTCTTGTTGAGTATTTTGTTCAGTTTGAAAATGATCTGTAGATCTATACACTGTTTTACTCTGCTGTAATGCACCAGTATAAACACATTCTAGTAAACTTTGCATCTCAGAAAAAAAGAAAAATCCAAACTCCTTTGCTGTTGCAGTTGTTCTTCTCCAAACTTTGTTTGTTCTGTTTATCTATTGTTCCAGTCATCCTGTGGGGAAATGCAAAACACTGCATCCTGCCTTCCCTTTTCTCTAACTCTTTCTTCTCCACCTCCTCCTCATTAAACTTGCTACCTTTTGCAGACTGTACCTTCTTCTTTAATTGGCCCAAAAAATGTCCAGCAAACAGAAGCCTCTGGCTCAGCATGCCTGTGGTTTTGCACTCAGCTCTCCAATGAAAAGGCAATTTGCAAAATTATGTGATAGAGTAATTAGATAAAATTCAGGCTTCAGATGGTTCAACCCAGCCGACGCAAAGCCCTGGCGAGGAACAGCAGTGTTTGGCTTGCGTTTGTAGCTCAGTGCTTCCTCTTATTTGTACATAGAGCTGGAGTACAGGGTGCTCTATCACAACTCGTACAAATCCAAACCACAGCACAACATGATGTCCCCCTTCCAGTTTTTTTAATCGCTTGCTCATGTTAGAAGAAAAACTGCAAAGCAACATTCTATACCTGCTAATGCAGTTAGGCCCTAAATTAGCACATGCACAAATGCACAAACATGCACAAATCTAGTAACAGTAGCATTTCTTAAAATCTGGGCTGAAGCATGCTGTCACCACTGTCTACAGTTCTGCATTATTATTATTATTTTTTTTTTACCAGAACCAGGTGTGAAAAGTGCAATAATTCATCTCTGCAGTGATTCCTTGGTCTCACGGTTGGAACAGCAGGGGGGATAGGGGCTATGCCCTCTTCAGGAAGTTTGAGGGTAAATTTGTTCCCCACAGTTAGAGGTTGAGAATGGGGGGTGCAAAGCAGTGGGGTTTTGTGTCCTGCCCTTGCGATGATTTCCTACATTCACTGGGCAGAATTACAGATGTTCAGCATATGACCTGCCTGAGAATAATGCCTTGGAGTGGGGTTTTTGAAAGCCTGGACTTCTCCATTTTGGCTTAGTACAACACTGGTTGAGAGGCATTTTGGCACAGGGCAGTGGAGTTTCAAAAGATCAATAAATTTGGATTTTCACTACATGATAATGATCACATTAGTCAAATCACGTCAAATATTAAATATATGTAATAAATAAATAAATAAATTAATTAATTAATTAAAAAATAAACAAAAACAAACCACAGTGCAGGTACTATGTATTTCAATTAACTACTGAGTAGAAAGTAGTGATCTGTCTGTCGTTCTTTTTAAGGCTTTCTCTGTCTGCTAAAAGACTCAAATTCAAACTATATACATCAAACTGCATCATGCCTGCATATGTTTTAAAGCTAAGTAAAAAAAAAACCCAGCTATGAGCTAGAGATGGTACAGGTGATCATTATTAACAGAGTACTCTGTTGGTGTCTGGAGCTATATGCAATTACTAAAATCATATCAAACATAGAATTCATGTAAAAATCATAGTTTAGGTACTATGTTTTTTAAATTAACTACCTGTACCTAACTGAATATGGTAGGCTACATTATGTTAGTCAGTCTCAACAATGTTTCACAACAACTAATGACTAATAGGATCTCAGAAGCAATTCATACTTTCCCCCACTTGGAGTATTGTATGCTTGGTGGTAAGAATCTACTCTATGCCTAAATTGTACTTCTATAGCTTTCTTTTTTTTTTATCCTACATCAAGACTACTGTTAATATCCAAAAAAATGGTGGGTCCTACCTTGTCATGAAGAGGGTAAGCCCTCAGCGTTCATGTGAGCAATGTATTTGGGGACTACTCCCAGTGGCCTCACAAAAAAAAAAAAGTATCCTGGCCATTAAAAGTTCAGGGTTCAACCAGGCCTCAGATGCCATTAGTCATTGATTATTTATTGCTGGAGCCTGACGATGTCAGTGCACTGGTCACCCATGGCAACCCTAGGCATGCTGTGTGGCCTCTAACCTGACAAGGAGGCCTTGCAGGAAGCCCTCCTCTCCTAGCAGCTTCGTCACTATGTCTGCACTGGACAGCCCTTGGGAGATTTAAATAATTACAACTCAAAACACCATAAACACTGCAAAAATCTACACCTGAGCATTGTCATAGTGATTGTGCGCTGTTTTATCATGGATTTATTTGTACAAAGAGCAAAAAGTCAATTCAAACTAATATTTGTAAATTCAATTTAATGTCCTAAGTCTCTGGTTATTTCTTAATTTCATCTAAACACTCAGTCAAAACTAAAGGTGGTGCTTAAATTAAAAGCGTCAACAATAATAATAGACAATCTTAGCAAACGGCATATTTAAAATATCGGTTCATTAAATATTGTAGACTAAAATGTTCTGTTTGAATATTACAACACAGTTGCAGTGGTTATCTTGATATTGGTTGTGGTTGCATGGCTTGTGTGATCACACAGACAGATGACTCACAACAGTTTAAGTATAAATGCTTACAATTATTGGCTTATATTTTTGTTGATGGTTCTGAGGTGACATCAGGTTGCTTTTGTCAGATTTGGCTACCCTGCTACTGAAGAAAGGCAATCACAAGTGGTCTAATACCAAGTCTGAACAGGCCCTAACTGTCAAAATATATATATATATATATATATATATATATATATATATATATATATATATATATATATATATAATTTTATCTCAATCTCTACTGCACTTTTGCTCTAAATTCCTTTATAGCTTACTTAACTTTGTTTGTTGCAGTCAACTAAGCATCTGTCCTCAGCTGCTTTCACCACTTCTTATACTTCACTCTTCTTATGCTTCACTTGTTTTTTTCATTGGTACTGAAGAAGCTTAAGTGTGTATGTGAAGCAGTGACTTGAGGCTTGTTACTTGAAGTTAATGGCAAAGAAGAAGCTGCAAAGTCAATCAGGGCAAGGGCTATCTATTGAGAAAGGGTGCACCCCCACCCATCACCCACCTCCCACACCTTGTAATGAAAACATCATCAATTACTCCAGTGACAGGCCCCTGGGATGTGGGGCAGGCAACTCTTTGGACTTTGTCTTTGTGGGATGGACACTCTAGCCACCCCCCATGTGTCCCGGAGAGGGAGAGAGCGAGAAAACCACATGTATTCATCATTTGCAGGCCTTCCAGGGTGACAAGGTAAAGACACTAGTGTGTCTTTTGAAGAATGGGTTGAATTGGCAGACCCCGCATGGGCTGCTAGTGGCCAATGGACACCTCCCTGTCACTGATGATGGTGGCTTTTCTCTGGCCATCTGTGCCATGATTGATGAGTGGGACACTACCGAGTCTTTCTCTTTTCCAAGTGCAGTGTCCCAAACATCGGCTGTGCCTAAACATTAAACATTATGCTGTTAATGAGTATTTGTCTCACAATGACCTCTTCCCTCATCTATTGTTCTTTTTTCTGGCTTTCCCCTCTTTCTCCAGTATACTAGATTTGGCCACTATCTCTCTGTGTTATATCCCTCAAGGGCAGTCTTAATTTATACAGCCTCTGAACTGTTGAGGATTGGCATCCACAGTCATTCCAGACCCACATAAGCACTTTTCCAAGCCCAACAAGTATATAATATTAAATCACTTTTCATCCATTTGTCATGCACCTGCTTCCAGGTTGATCTCATTCGATTTTACACTTTCAACTTGTTAAAAGCTTCTGTTGGTGTCTGTACTTTTACTGTGTTGTCTGCAGGGCATGACTTGGGTTTCATTATCAGAAGTGTCTGAAGAGTTAGCTTGCCAAGGAGAGGCAACTGATGACTTTTGTGTGTGATTCCATTAACCTCAATTGGCATCTTCTTAGCGTAGCAAGTGGGCCAGGTTGGGTGTTGCAGACCACACTGGCTTGCTTCATGCTGGTAAGTTCTGGTTTCTGTGCAGCACTCAATGAAAGGCCTAGTCATCACAGTCTCTCAAAGGGTGGCTCTGGTGTGGAGTTCCCCACTGCAGCTTTGCTTCTCACTGGGGCCAGCAGAGTACTTCCTGCTGAGACAGCAAGTAAAAGTCCTGAGGCCTGCCATGTTCCATCTGTCTGTGTGCTGTGATTTTAAAACAAGCTGTATGAAGGTACTGCATAGAAGTATGTTTATATTGAGTCTTATGAGGAACTGGTAATCAGGGGTTATGGGAAGTGGTTGAGTCCACCAGGGCAGATGGTGGCAAAATATATATATATATATAAAAAATGTCTTAGCATATTAAGTTCAGTCAAAGAAAACGCTGTTGATGCTGCCTTTTGAGTAAGGTGTCTGAATCTGGTCATGATGAAGGGTTTGAGTTGAGGCTAGTGCAGATGAGCTACTACTGTGTGGGCCTTAGTCCAGTCAATGTAGCAGCAGCTCAATAACTTTTACTTACAGTGGCTCTAGCTCCCAAACCCACCCCTAGAGCAGAACTCCACCAGATACCCTCCTTCCAGTGTGTGGGTCTGTGTGTATGTGGATTATATGGCAGTAGAGGTACTCTTTTTGCTGAATCAGTTCAGTTCCTGCTCCTTATAATATCAGCCTTGCACGTTGCTGTAAACCTTTTGTGCTTCTCACTGAGGAATTCTTTAGAAAGATCCACAGGAGCCATTGCCATCCTGAGCTCTGTTTCACAGGCCTTTTCAATGGCAAAATAGGTGAAATAAGCGTGCATATACTACTAAGGCTATGAGACACACTCAGAGCAGTGCCAGCCACTATCAGTTTGAAAGAAATAGAATAGAAAACTATTTTTTGAAAATAATTTAAATTAATTTATTTCATTGGCTGTATATTCAGAAATAGATTAATGTACCCTGAATGGCCATAGACTCAAATTTGAGACATTTTTTAAGCCCAGTGAAAGAGAGGATCATGGGAGTGTGTCTAAGACACTTTAAACTATAAGATTTATCCTATTTATACTTGCTTTATCCAAAAGCTGGCAGATGATGAGGTTTGTCATGCCAGTGCAATAAGAGACGCATGGCTGTATGGGCATTGCATTCATGGTACCCGCTGATCCTTGTCATCCCCATTGGAGATTCAGGTATAGCGCAGCAATCCATCCATGCTTTGTCTCTGAGATGGAGTGTGTTGTACATGCTTCAAGCCAGATGCGATTCCATTTCATCTGATTAAATCCCTACACCAGCTAACAGTAGACATTAGACTGGTAATGTGTGTAGACAGGTAATGTGTGTGTGTGTATGTGTGTTTGTGTGTTAGAAAGAAGAGAAACATTCTTTCTTCTCCCTGCTCCTCTCTGTTAATAGTGAAGTGTTTTTGTGGTCGTGGATGAGGTGGTGCACTGCTCACTTTTTTGTTACGACAGATTAAGTAATAGATTTGTAAATGCTGTGCATTGATGGGGAAGGTCTTTCTGTAGCATAGAGAAATAATTAGAGCGGGGAGAGCTGGAATGGAGGTGGGAAAAAGGAAGACTCAGAGGAAGAGAGAGAGAGAGAGAGAGACTCTTAATGTTCACCATTTCCCCACCATGTCCTTGTTTTTTCCATTTCTTCTTGCTTGGAATGGGCATATAGGAGCAATTGTAAAATGCCCTTACCTAGTTCCAAATCTTCTTCAACTGTGACCAGGTTTCCGCTCCCTAGCAGCCTCTCCCATGAACATTAATTAAAACAGCCTCACTGCAAAAGGGTAATTATGATAATAACATAATAATATAGCATGGGTTATTAGAATTTAGGTTCCCACCTCCTCATTCAAAAATGCTTCCTTTTAGTATCAAATTTCAGTGTCATTAACTAAAAGATGATTTCCTTGAAAGTACAGGCACAGGAATGGTCAAGGAGCAATATAGTCACCAGATTCTGTCCCCATTTAATGCACCATGAGTTTCCATACCATGAGGGCCTTCTCTGATCTCTTCACTGAGCTTGATTTTGGCTGAGAGAGCAGAGAAGGAGAGCAGCTGCTGTGTAACCAACTGTGACTTTATAGATGTTGGTAGCTGTTTGCATTTTACTCTAGGTCCTGTTGACAATTTCCAACACAACAATTTATTTTCTTTGGCATAAGAGTAGACAGGCCTAGCTGGTGCAGCTTTTCATACTTAAAGAAAATGCTTAGTGGCTTATTCTTTCTTAGGAGAGAGTTTGGGTGGTAATGTGTGGCACCGGACTGCTACTGGTTCTACCTACCTGGTTTGCTGCCTTCTGCTAAGTGCCTTCCAGCTGCGGTTTGGCATGCCACGTGGCCTGCCTCGTTTGCTTTTCTTTGTTCCCCCTACTCAAATAGGCTGTAATTACAAGCTTAAAGAGGTTTAGTGGTCCAGTAAACTACGTAATCACCCTCACCCCCACTCGCCTGAATTAACCCTGAGTCATCAGCTGCAGTCCAGCAAACTCACAGTAAGGTTAATGCATGTGTGATCCTCCCTTATTACCCTGTGACTGTGAAGCAGCAGGTGTGTGGGCACATGCATCACCTTTAAACATGTTTAATGTGTCTTTCTGGCCTCATCGCTGATAGTGAAGAACAGGTTCAGTACCCCCTATTGTTTAAACTTTTTTCATGTCAGTGATAGCCTTTAGTCGCCACCATCACCTGTCTTTATCCACCATATGTACCAGCTATACAAGAATGTGACTGGGGCAAATCTGATCAGGAGCAATTTAACATACAACATAAGACCCATACACAAAGTGCAATGTAAGAAGTAGCATCATAGTGTAACATAGTGTATGAGCTGTACAAAAAATGTGCAGCAAAAATAAGCATATTGCAAACAATTGGTATGTCATATAGCAGAGAATAAGTATTTACAATTGTATATAATACACATATTGTGTGAATGATAGTGGTGGAATTCCCAAATCTACTGACCGTGCAAAATATACATCTGTTCTGCAATATGTAAAGCCATTCAAATGTTTCCAACTACGCCTCCAAATGATGTGGTCCTCATCTCTCCTCATGCCCTAAACTTTTGTTAATCTCTACCCATCAAATTTTGCATGTTATGCTATGGATCATTACTACAGGTCTGGATTTAATGACATAGCATCTCATCCAGCTACAGAAAGCTTAGTGGTTTACTTTGAATAAGATCTGTAATCCAGACCATTTCCCTGCATTAATTATAGACACATTTTTCCCAAGTGCAACCAAATCAAGTGGATTTGTTCCCTACCCGTAGGCACAGCAGCACACCCTCGCCCCTAAACTAACAAAAGATGTTTTTAACATGGAGCGACTAATTAGTGTGCTAAAGACGCAGTTTAACACATTTCCTTTCCTTTCCTTTATTTTTTTTTTAACTCTAGGACAGATAAAATGACAGAAAAGGGCTTCTATTGGGAGAAATTTCTCCAGCTTTTACTGGTTGTAGAATAAGTCTTTCTAAAAACAGGGTCTGTGAATTATTCATGTGCTGGCTTTGTGTTCATTTAGTTAGTTGTGAACTTCGCATCGCTGCCCTATGAAAGAGGTTCTTCAGCATTCCCAACCACTATAAGCCAGTCAGGCAGCGGGCATCCTAAACCCTGGCCTCCAGTTGTTTTCCAAATGTGAGATATTCTTCTGCCCATCCCCCACAAAATTTGACCATACATACACACACACACATTTTTGTTATTTTGTTATTCATACTAGGATCTAAGGAGAAAGGGTTGCAAAAGCTTTGTGCTGTTATTTTTTCCCCTTACTTTCTCTCCCTATTGCTCTCTCATTCTCCCCCTTCAAAGCCCGTTTTTTTTGCTCCCTAACGAGGGCCAGTGCTGCAAATTTATGCCACCTACACAAAAAGGAATTTGCTGTGGCTTTTGTCTCTGAGGGATGTATTGGAACATTTGAGAGTAACATCTTCAGAAATTGCATCTCTCATTTGATATCGAAAGAGAAGGTTCATGGTGCCATTCAATGCTGTCTCCATGACTAAGGCAACAATAACCACTCTATTCTCCCTTGGAAACAATGAGTGTGTATGCAGATGTTGAAGGTAATCTGGGAGCTTGTGGGCCTGGCAAGCTCAAGGTTAACACTTGCTAAGCTGCTGGCAGAGTAACAGTAAACTTTGGCCCAAATCTGTTTATTCAGAAGCCTATAGAGAGAGGTGGACGCCTATACCTTTTCCTAGAGAGGGAGCGCCTCTGAGATGGGTTGTTGATGTGATACTCTAAGGACACCTCAGCCAAAAAGGCCCCAGGATGCAGCCCCAGGCATTCCTGAGGGTCAGCTCCGTTTCCATGGGGGTTAGGTCTATTGAATACATAGGTGAGACAGCAAAAAATATCCAAGTGAAAAGGACCCATGCACCTGAAAATAGTTCCCTAGTGATTTTAGCTGTGTAGAAACTGCCTGACAGGAAAGCAATTCAGTATTGCCTGCTATGCAGTTTTCCTGACAGAGCAGACAGTCAGTGGAGATTATGACTAGACAGTGACTCTGGGAACACCTAGCTTAGTGTTCTTAAGCATTGAGATATTAGCTTATTTTCCTCCAGCTGTGGTTTAAGAATTGCACCTCTTGTCCTTTGTTCTGCACTTCTGAGGAATAATAAGCCACGGTTTCACCACAGGCTAAATATTACTAAATTAATCTTGTGCAGAAAGCCTCTTTAATCTGAATCTCACAAGAAGATGGGAAATGTTGCTTTAAATACAAAAATTATAATAACACTAATGGGGATAATGAAGACCAATCAGGGCTGGGGGGTGAGCTGGATGGTTTGTGGCTAATTGTAATTAACTGCATCGATAAGTCACAAAAAGAGATGTCCACCATCAGCTCTAGGGAGGATGTGTTCATTCCACCCTGCCCAGCCAGTGCCAAATGTTGACTAATGAAGTAATATGTTCAAGACTCAGGCTTGAGTTGGAGTAGAACATGAGTTGAAGGAGAATCACGAAGATAAAAGCAACTTCTGAAATGAATTTTTATACTGAGTGAGCTGAAGGATTTCATTTGGTGGTGTGATAAAATGCACTGTTGGAGCTGGTCCAGTCAACCTTCCTCATCGAAGCACCTACAACTGTGCTTGACTTTGCCCACAAAAACATTAAGCAATAACTTACAGTACATCACTTTCAAGTAGCACCATCTCTCTTATTAGTATTATTTTACTGCCTCTAAAATCTGTCCAATGTACAAGTAATTCATTCCCCCTGTAGTGCCTCCCTTATATTCAGCAGCCTACTCTGGGGTCATTTTGGGTAAGGGGACATCACTGTGGGTAAGGGGACATCACTGTGGGTAAGGCGATTCAGGTGCAGGCCGGGTTGAGTAGGGGGTGGGGTTTATGTCAGTACTGTGCATGCAGCTGGACTCTGCTTTTCACAGAGAGAGGGGTTAGTCCCAGTCTCTTATCACTGTAATAGAGCTTGGACTCTACACTCAACCGTTCCATGCTTTGGCTGAGGAAGCCACAGAGGAAACAGGCCTTGAGAGTCCTACTGGTGTTTTAATGATCTCTCTCTCTCTCTCTCTGATAAGATACACGATGGTACAAAAAATGCACAGGGAGGACACGGCTCTCCTGGCATGCATGGCTGCAGACAGGCTGGAAATTCTGATGAAAGGAGTAGTATATTTGGACAAGACATATCATTAAGATAGGTGGAGGAAAGGCAGGGAGGATGAGTCAATATTTTCCATCTGTTCTTTGAATGTTGTTTTTGCATTAAAGAAAAAAAAAAAAGACAGCAGCCAAGCCTGAGAAAACATACCCAGGCCAGCTTGACTAGTGGATTAAAAATATCCAGCCTTTCTTGGGCTTCAAGAGTACACTCATACAGAGTACAGAGTACAGAGTACACTCATACAAATAATGTCTCCATGCATGACAGATATATAAAATATGTTGATATACTTTAAATCATATTTACATATGGTATGTTATATTTGATGCTATGACTGATTTTATTAATGTTTTATATATGCCAACACATTTTATATGACAAGACATAATGTATATTGTACATATAGGGTATATTGTACAGATATTTCTTTCCATAACAGGGACTTATAAACTTCATCTCCTTAAACTTAGCTGAGTTTAACCAGGTCAGCTCACCATTAAATTGTGGGTATGTTGCCATTGCTGCCTCACAGTTCCAGGGTCACCAGTTCAGTCCTGAGGATGGGGTAAGCAGAGTTTAGCATGATGTATCCAGGTATTTGTGTTGGATTTCTCCAGGTTCTCTTGTTTTCTTCAACCTCCCAGATACATTCCAATAGGTGAACTGGCTATTCTAAATAAACTCTAGGTGTGAAGGAGTATGTGAAAGTGTATGTACATGGACTCCTATGATTGATCGGCTTCCCATCCAGGATGCCTCAAGCCCTGTGTTCCCAGGATTGGCTCCAGATCCACCACAACTATAAAGTGGTTCCTGAAGATGAATGAATGTGTGAAAAGTGCAAAATAATATGTACTCACATTATGATTTCCTGAGCTTGATTTTTTTATTTTTTTTTAAATCTCTTGACCATGTAAAAATTCAGATACAAATAAAAAATATTTTTGTGGCTTTTTCGTAGGCTTATGCACTCATACTCCAGGAATGCTTTTATATAATGGAATATGTAAGTGGAAAATGGTCATGTCGAATGTGTGTGATCTGTAGGAGGTAGTAACTGTGAATGGAAGCAGTAGTTTTCTAGGAGTCAGAATAAATGATATTGTTATTCTGTAGAAGGAAAAGTTCAGTTAGGGAAAAGAAATAGTGTACTGGAGGTAGCGTTAATGGTTAGTTTATCTCTATATGAATATTTTCTAAATGTTTCTGTTGGCAGTGCTATCAGATAAAATGACATAATATTACCATGGAGGTGGAGACTATACTTGAGGCATAAGCTCTAACTAGGCAAGTACAATAAAGCAAGAAAACAGATAACCTACATTAAATTCACCAATTAGAGCTCCATTGCACCCTACACAGTTGGCTGAAATGACATGGCAGAATTTCAGTCCAGCAATTATTGCCTCAAGCTATTACTGATATTAACAGTCTGATGACAGTGAGATATAGAGATGAATCGAAGGCTCCCCAGAAGGCAGCATGTCGTCTCTCAGTCTACAATCTGGGCCATCCAGAGCCATCTCTGGAGTGGGAGAGTGTGTGGGCCAGCCAGCTGTAGAACAGGCCACGTTTGTGTTGTCTTGTAGCCTTTGGCATGGCTTTTCCTGAGCTCAGTCACAAGGCCTATATTCCCATGGCTGTCCCACAGCTGACAATATGGTTCATGCAAATCTTCACCCACATCGTGATGCTCTCATCTTTTACTCACTACAAATCCCAGTTTAAACTGTGATGCTACATAAAAAGAAATCATGACATTATTGGGATTTGGTGGTGTTAGATTGCTGTCAGAAAGTCAGAACATTAAGGTTCAGATGACTGTAAGAATAGTGTCTGCCCAAGACAGAGCTTACTGTTATGGCCACACAGAATTAACAAGGATATAAACGTAACTCTGGACCAAAGTGAGAATTAAGGTGGGAAAAATAACTAAAAAGTGGCTGGAGGTAACATTGCAATTATAAATTTATGCATGAAATTAGCCACAGTTTGTTCCAATTACCTACAATCTGGTCACATGTAGATGACTGAGCAATATGAAAACAGCCCCTTTCGCTGGGAATATCAGTAAACAAATATGCATAAAGTGACAAAAACCAAACATTCCAATTTATTATGCTTACAAAAAAAACCCCAAAAACGACAAGTTGTTGAGCCAAACTGTTTCTGTATGTCTTTTATCAAAGGGACTTTTTTGTTATTGTTATTTACCATCCAAAGCTTATTTAATTTCTTTGATTTATGATGTACAAACCTTTTGCAATTTAGCTTATCATATCTTTAATATTATGATATTCATATACAGTTGGTTCAGTTTGTATGTCCATATTAAAACAGCTTTTTTGCCTTTATCATTCCTAAATAAAAACTTAAATCACTAACATGACAAACAGTAAATAAAGGGCTCAGGCTGTACAGTACAGGCAAGTATTGTTTCACACGGCACTCTCAAGTGTTCGTTTTTGTACTAGAGATTCCATGTTGTGTTGATGAGTCCACATCTTCTGGCCCAGTTTAATCAATGGCAAGCTCAAGCTCTAGCTCTAGGCTTTACACTGATCTGCCAGTGAAGCATGGGGCCACCCACTGACCCACATGTTCTCATGATAGCAAAGTGTGAGAATGGACACTAGCTAACTTGTATATGAAGTTAATAAATAGTTAACTTTATATACAACTTAACAAATAGTTAAGGTTATAGTCTATGAATATTCCAGAAGACACTGTTCTGAGACTAGGGGTATTGTGTTGAATATAACTGAGGAATAACGCACGCATGAATGCAGGAGGGGTCATTTTTAAATGATGCTTTGCAGAGCATTCCTCTCCCTGTTTCTGTATCATAACATGCCAAGCATGGCTGTGGCATTGCCGGGACACGACTGTTGTCAACTGTTATTAAAGGACCAGATTGATTATATAAAGACAGTTGGCACATCATATCTGGCAGAGATGTGCATACAGGTGTTATTGACAGTACTGAAACTGTGAGAAGTGGATACCCTCTATTCCATAGGAAAGATATGTTTAGAAGTCTTCTTATTCAGTATTCATGGCAGCACAGCCAAAGCGAGGTGCACTGAAATAAATTGGAGTGAGGTTGTACAGCATGGCACTCCTAATTAATGTTTCTGTTTCTACACTTCACTAAACTTTATAATTGCCTTGCTTTTTTCACTGCCATTAATTACATTATTTCATATTCCATTAATGGCTCTGTCTGTCTAAAGATACACACCTTGCTTTCTTGCACTAATTAACAACTGCTTTGCCACACTCTTTACTCTTTGTGTGTTTTTGCAGCACCCCTACCCCTCGGAAGAACAGAAAAAACAGCTGGCTCAAGACACTGGCCTCACCATACTACAAGTGAACAACTGGTAAGTCAACTGGTAATTTTTTGTGTTTACATTCAAACAATAGCTTTGACTTTGGCGAGCGGTGTCTAATTATTTGAATTAATACCCTCCCAACCCCAAAGCCTGACGTCCCTTCTCCTGTACTACATCATCTGCCTTCACATCAATCCACCCAAGAGGATAGCTCTAAGATTTCTCAAGAGACGTGTCAATATTCTGAGTGTAAACCTAATAGCAATTCCTGTGACAAGTCTCTTTAAATCATCTTCTAAAACCTAGCCTGTACAGCACACTTGCATGTGACACACTGTTACCTAGCTCCTTTGATTCCTTGGGTCCAACTGCTGAAGCCCCAATTTGAGTGAGATTTCATCCTGGGTTGCATTTCAATGGAGATCCCATCAGCACGCACTTAGCATTATTAGCCATGTCTAACAAATGGCCCGAGAGAGGTGGGGTAGGCCACTGAAACTAAGTCCAGACCTGCACTGTTGATAGCAGTCTTGTAAAACCCAATGGCACACATTTATTTTGCACAAGGTTTCCAGATAACAACATGAAAGTCCCATCCAGCCTGTGTGAAAGCTTACATTACATATTCTATAAAGCTAAGAGATTAATATGCTCTAATCTCTTTTGTTGAATCAATTGTCCTGGATGTAGGCAGAGCCTGTGTTTAATAGAGCCTCTTTGGATGTGGACATCAGCCTAGACTGGAAATATAGGAGACATATTAAAGCCCATTATGGCAAATGTAATTTCTGACAACATAATCCGTGCCATTGTTCAATTTGGTACCTTGGAGACAACGGCCATCTCACAATATATGCCTTCAGAGGATTAATTTTCGCAAATCCGGTATTGGTGATGCACAGTCTGAATAAACCAGGGAATATTGTTGAGGTTATCAATTTCTATGACCTCACAGTAACCCATGGGGAATTCTTTTGGCCACATTATGCCTTGGAGCACAGGTCGGCACATGACTATTTTCCTCATTTAACCATGTGGCAGGGCTGATAGTGGAATTGTAACAGTAAAAACGAAGCATGTATAATGTGTTATTGTGTCACATTTGTGTTATTAATGATGAGTCAGGGGTGGTTAAAGGCTAGAGTTTAAAGGAGACCTATTTTAAGCCTTTGTACAAGATGTTATATAAGTCTCAGGTGTCCCCAGAATGTGTCTGTGAAGTTTCAGCTCAAAATACCCCACGGATCATTTATTATACCATGCTGAAAATGCCCCTTTTTGGGTGGAAGCAAAAACACCTTGTTTTCGTGTGTGTCTATTTAAATGCAAATGAGCTGCTGCTCCCCGCCCCCTTTCTGGAAGAGAGCTGTGCCTTTACAACTCCTGCTTTGGATACTACAGCAGATGTGATGCCTTTACTATGTAAGTATTTTGCAGTGATGGGAAGTTCAGATCATTTTACTGACACGGATTTTTGAATCTCATTCAGCAAAATGAACGAATCTTTTTTCAAGTCATTTCGTTCATTTCAGCAGAATCTAATTAAAATGTTATATGTTAAATTCCCCAACACATCTAGTACTTATGCAAACGTTGATCACATTTGGAATAAAAAATAAACTATAGGCTAATGCAGCCAAGGCCAAATTATGAGAAACAGAAATGATTAATTAATTGCTTAGCTAGGTCTTCAGGGTATTCAGTCTGTTAGTTCACCTCACCTCCCAATCTGAGTTGTTCTTTTCTCACATCACATTTGTCATGTCTATTCCCTGGAAGTGACGTCACTCACAGTCGACCACATTTTACACTGGCTTGTCATCACCAGAGATTCACTGCACATTCGAGATTCTCTCTTATATTTCTCCAAACATAAACACACAGAAAGGACAAAATGTGTATTGTATTACTCTGGAGTGGAACGAGAACCAAGTATAAGTGAATATATTTTAAAAATAATAAATCCCCCTGACGTTAATCTCTCAGAAATGCAGCTCACTAGCGCTTTATAGCAATAAAGTCATTAAGGGACCGTCTAAAAATTGCATGACCTGGGCAACTGTGTAACATTCTAGTCATCTACTTCACAGGAAATCTAACATATTGCAATATTATGATAGAGTATGGATACAGTATTTATTTATTTTTATAGCATATATTTTATTAATGATTATTAATGAAATACATTTTTAAATGTGATTGCACATATAAACAATTATTATTATTTAAACGTTATTGTGCCACATAAAACCCAGGGACACAACACATTTTTTTTAAAGAAAAATAATTAAAATTCAATAACTTTTTGATTGTACAAGTTACTCATGTAAAACCAAATATACTAGGATACAGTTCATTATTGCTATCAACTAAAGCAAATAGATTTTTTAAATTGTGTTTGTTTTATTTAATTTTTCTAAATGAAATGTGTTTTACATGAGTGACTCCTACAATCAAAGTTATTGAATTTTATTTATTTTATTATTTTTTTTAAACAAAAAAAACTATCAAAATTGAATTGTGTCTCTGATAGGAACAATAGGATACAATATAATGTGAATCATAACATTTGTTGAGTTTCAATTCTATTTGTTTGCAGAAAAAAAATGTAACAATAAAAACCACTTGCTTATTTTAAAAAAAAAATATTTATTTATTTTTACAGAATTTTGCTGTAGTTGCTATGACTAACCCTGGGTTTTATGTGGCACAATAATGTTCATATAATAATAATTTTTTATATGTGTAACCACATTTTAAAATGTCTATCATTAATAATTATTAATAAAATATAGGCTATAAAAAATAAATACTGTATCCATACTGTATCATAATACTGCAATACATTAGATATCCTGTGAAGTAGATGACTATAATCTTGGTAGAATCTTACACAGTTGCCCAGGTCATAAAATTTTTAGACGGTCCCTTACTGACTTCATTACTATAAAGGCTGGTGAGCTGTTTCTGAGAGATTAGCTTCAGGGAGATTTAACAGGAGAAAAATAAAAAATATACACATTTTGTCCTTTCTGTGTTTATTGTTTGAGAAATAGAAGAGAGAATCTCGAATGTGCAGTGAATCTCCAGTGACCACAAGCCAGTCTAAAATGCGGTTGACTGTGAGTGACGTCAAATGACAAATACAAACACGCCCCATAGTATACTGCCACTCCCAACACTGATTGGCATGGGAAATGCAAATGCAAAGGGATTTGCCATTCTATTTGAATATTGGCAGACTCCATATGCCACACTAAGGAAATGAAATAGCAAACAGGGTAATTGCTATTGCTATTTCAATATGACAGGGTCATAACATGTAACACACAAGAAATGAAATTGCAAATAAACTTTGCATTTCCATTTGAAATTTGGCAGACACTGTACATTCGTGTAAATGAAAATGAAAACAATTTGCATTTCATTTGAATTATGTCACAATGTATGCGTCCACAAGTAGGAAATGCAATTGCAAATACAGTTTGCAATTGCTTTTGAATATTGTCCACAAAATACTTAGGTAGATAATTTATTGGTCCTCAAAGAGGAAATTTGTTTCCACCATGGGTGCGTAGAAAAACAAAAACATAACAACATCATACATATAAACCATCATAAACAATCACAGGCATAGAGGGGAGAAGGGGACAAAAAGAAAAACATCAGGATCATCATACAACAAATGCATCTGGCATCACAATGGCTGAGTATCTATGTGTTTAACACTCGTATAGCCATAGGAACAAAACTCCTACCATAGCTGGCCTTTCTGCACATGGGTAGTCTATACCTGCGGCCAGAAGGAAGGGGGTTGAAATATTGATAAAGTGGGTGGTTTGGATCATTTAAAATTTTATGTGCCTTCCGGAGCGTTTATGAACTGACACAGTCCGATAAATTGGGGGTGGGAATACCAATATTTTTTCTCACTAGATTAGTTATTTTCAAGAGTTTGTTCTTATTGGTTACTGTTAGCATATGGAAAAAACAAATAACACCATACATAAGAACTGGTTCAATAATACTTCGATACAGAAGAAGAAGCAGACTAGGCTGAACAGACAGATATTTAAGTTTATGAATAACTGTGAGTCTCTGTTGACAGCACTTGTAAATACCTAGAGTGTGCTGATTGAAGTTGAGATGTTTATCCAATGTAATGCTCAGATATCTGAAATGCTCCACCCTTTCAACCATCTCTCCATTAATGGTAATACTGGAAGGATTGGTCAGTGTTTTGGAAGCGCTAAAAACCAGTGCTTTAGTCTTTTCGATATTAAGGTGGAGAAAGTTATCATCACACACAATGTGCTATGGAGCATTGATAGTCCAAAAAAGAATCATTGTCCTTATTAAGCAATGCAAGTCTGCATATTTAAAGTAATGAGTGGTGGTGACTGGACTCTGACAGTCATTTGTATAGAGAATATAAAGAAGTGGACTAAGTACACACCCCAAACGGGCACCAGCATTGAGAACAATAATGGGCGATAATGCATTGTCCACCTTTACCACTTGTGGTCTGTTAGAAAGGAAATTATAAATCCAGTGTACTAGTGGTGATGGGACTTGCAGACACTGTAGTTTCCTGATTACCTGATGACTCTGAATTGAGTTAAAGACGGAGCTAAAGCCAATGAAAAGAAGTCTGGTATAATTTCCAGGAATATCCAGGTGTTCAAGTAGACAGTGCAAGAGACAAGCCGCTGCATTCTCTGTACCTCTCTTCTGTTTATATGCAAATTGGAGGCAATCCAAAAAGGTTGAAACATATGGAAGCATAATGTTTTGAACCATTTTCTCAAAGCATTTCATTATGATTGAAGTTAATGATACCGGCCTGTAGTGATTTAACTCTGTTGGATGAGGTTTTTTGGGAACAGGAATAACAACTGATGTTTTCCATGTGACTGGTATTGTTGAAGTACAAAGTAATCGAAGAAAAAGAGAATGAAGAATGGGGGTTAATTCCAGAGCGCAGTTTTTCAAGACCCGACCGGGAATTCCATCTGGCCCGGGAGCCTTATTCAGTTTGCACTTAATAAGCTGGAAATAGACATCCTGCTTAGTTAGAAGGGACTCATAATCCAGCTCTTGAGAAGGCAAACAATCCAAAAGGCTATCACACTCTGCTGAAAAATCAGAGGTATCAAAATGGGCATAGAAATTATTAAGATTAGCAGCAAAGGTGGTGGGATCTGGTACAGAGGCAGTCTGTTTAACGGCTTGTCCAGTAAGAGACCTAACTTGCTGAAAAGCCTGTTTGGTGTTCATATTTGCAAAGTCCTGCTCCAATTTGTTTTTATACTTCTTTTTAGCCTTAAAAAAACTTCCATACTTTACAGCTCGTGCTTCGGATACTAAAATGATTTGCCCCAAAATGTAAACAGTTTTCAAAAAAACAATCACCTTACTGTATTGTGCATAATGAAGGTGCATTTATGAATTTTACAGACAGTAAGAATTTTCAGATTAAAAATAAAATTTTTCTCTGTGAATACAATCAGAGACCATGGTAACTAGCTACATTATCTGTGGTATCTGCTAACAAGCTCATTCACAAAGCAGTCTGGTGTAAAATAATTCAAACCAAACGTACACCGTTTTCAAAAAGACAATCACCTTACTGTATTATGCATAATAAAGGCGTTTTCGGGTTAAAAATAAAAATGACGACATAGCTCTGGTCTCCATGAATACAATCAGAGACAATGGTAGCATTAGCCACATTAGCCATGGAATCTGCTAACAAACTCATTCGGAAAGGCAATTTGCTAACATTCACAAAATATAAAGTGTGATACTTACGTATTCTGGATATGAAGCTGGATCACGAATAGTTGGTACTGATCCATGCTTGAGAATCAAGCTTTTAGCAAATTCTGCTTCGTATTGTTAATGTTAATGAGTCTTTATTGATCACATATACATTAGAGCACAGTGAAATTCTTTTCTTCACATACCCCAGCCTGTCAGTAAGCTGGGGTCAGAGTGCTTGGTCAGCCATGTTAGAGCGCCCCTGGAGCAGAGAGGGTTAACGGCCTTGCTCAAGGGCCCAACAGCGGCAGCTTGGTAGTGCTGGGGCTTGAACCCCTGACCTTCCAATCAGTAAACCAGAGCCTTAACTGCTAAGCCACCACTGCCCCATCTTTGACAATGCAGTCTGGTGGAAAATTATTTAAGGTATTTTTGGGGCACATTTCTTTCAAAAATAAAACTTCTCCACTGCGTCTTCGGTGGTTCTGATGCCAGGAATACATGAAGACTCTTATGTTCTTTCTTAAAGCCAACAACAGAACACTTGCAAAGCTTACAAAGCTGAGACATTATTTCACTGTAGCTGCTCCATCGTGGAAAAACATGGCGGACTGTGGGCTTGTTCCAACGTGACGTCACATTAGGGCGAAAATGAAAATGGCTCATGTTGAGACACTGTTTTTGATTTATTGGGAATAGAAAAAAGGAGTGGGTGGATTTTTACCCTTGTAGGGTGGTTGTGTACACACTCTGTTGACACAGATTTATGTTCAAACACCATTTAAAAGTGAATTTTGCATAATACAGTATCTCACAAAAGTGAGTACATCCCTCACATTTTTGTAAATATTTGATTATACCTTTTCATGTGACAACACTGAAGAAATGACACTTTGCTACAATGTAAAGTAGTGAGTGTACATCTTGTGTAACAGTGTAAATTTGCGGTCCCCTCAAAATAACTCAACACACAGCCATTAATGTCTAAACTACTGGCAACAAAAGTGAGTACACCCCTAAGTGAAAATGTCCAAATTGGGCCCAAAGTGTCAATATTTTGTGTGGCTACCATTATTTTCCAGCACTGCCTTAACTCTCTTGGGGATGGAGTTCACCAGAGCTTCACAGGTTGCCACTGGAGTCCTCTTCCACTCCTCCATGACGACATCATGGAGCTGGTGGATGTTAGAGACGTTGTGCTCCTTCACCTTCTGTTTGAGGATACCCCACAGATGCTCAATAGGGTTTAGTCCATCACCTTCACCCTCAGCTTCTTTAGCAAGGCAGTGGTCGTCTTGGAGGTGTGTTTGGGGTCGTTATCATGCTGGAATACTGCCCTGCAGTCCAGTCTCCAAAGGGAGAGGATCATGCTCTGCTTCAGTATGTCACAGTACATGTTGGCATTCATGGTTCCCTCAATGAACTGTAGCTCCCCAGTGCCGGCAGCACTCGTGCAGCCCCAGACCATGATACTCCCACCACAATGCTTGACTGTAGGCAAGACACACTTGTCTTTGTACTCCTCACCTAGTTGCCGCCACACACACTTGACACCATCTGAACCAAATAAGTTTATCTTGGTCTCATCAGACCACAGGACATGGTTCCAGTAATCCATGTCCTTAGTCTGCTTGTCTTCAGCAAACTGTTTGCGGGCTTTCTTGTGCATCATCTTTAGAAGAGGCTTCCTTCTGGGACGACAGCCATGCAGACCAATTTGATGCAGTGTGTGGCGTATGGTCTGAGCACTGACAGGCTGACCCTCCACCCCTTCAACCTCTGCAGCAATGCTGGCAGAACTCATGCGTCTATTTCCTAAAGACAACCTCTGGATATGACGCTGAGCGTGTGCACTCAACTTCTTTGGTCAACCATGGTGAGGCCTGTTCTGAGTGGAACCTGTCCTGTTAAACCACTGTATGGTCTTGGCCACCGTGTTGCAGCTCAGTGTCAGGGTCTTGGCAATCTTCTTATAGCCTAGGCCATCTTTATGTAGAGCAACAATTCTTTTTTTCAGATCCTCAGAGAGTTCTTTGCCATGAGGTGCCATGTTGAACTTCCAGTGACCAGTATAAGGGCGTGTGAGAGCGATGACACCAAATTTAACACACCTGCTCCCCATTCACACCTGAGACCTTGTAACACTAACAAGTCACATGACACCAGGGAGGGAAAATGGCTAATTGGGCCCAATTTGGACATTTTCACTTAGCCAGCGGTTTAGACATTAATGGCTGTGTGTTGAGTTATTTTGAGGGGACAGCAAATTTACACTGTTACACAAGTTCTACATTCACTATTTTACATTGTAGCAAAGTGTCATTTCTTCAGTGTTGTCACATGGAAGTGTATAATGAAATATTTACAAAAATGTGAGGGGTGTACTCACTTTTGTGAGATACTGTAAATATATATATATATATATATATATATATAAATTTGTGTGTGTGTGTGTGTGTGTGTCTAAGGGAACTGGGGAAACATGGAAAGTATCTTAGGAGAAAGAGAAGGAGGGAGTGAGATGGAAAGAGAGATAGATATACACACACTCTATGGGGTAGTATGTGGGATCTGCAGCTCCTTAGGGCTGCAGTGCTTGGTAGGAATCTCACCACTGGGCGTCTCCATGGCAACCCCTGGTGATGTTACCTCCTGACCCACTGATTTTAAAGGCAACATCCTGAGCTGGGATTCTATTTATCAGGCAAGTCAAAACACAGGGTCAACACAGCACTGGACAGTCCAAAACCAGAGTGATGAAATTCATCAAACGGAGCAAGCAACAACAGCCACTCTAGATTAAACCAACATTATCTCCCTTGACATTTTATTCACTTATTTTTTAACCTGTCTTATTTGAAAATAGTTAGGTGATTTTTGCTAGTGCGTTCAGTACTATCCTCATATTCAAACCAATTGTTACTATGTAAAGAAGAGATCCTCTATGCTGCAGAAGACTTGTTAGCACACATGTAGTGTTTCATTATTGATGAGGGCCCTGTGGATTGGCAGGCTGGAGATTAAATTAAAATGCTAAAGAAGAGGAGGGTGTGCATCCAGGAATCATTGGTTCAAAAAT
This sequence comes from Ictalurus furcatus, assembly GCF_023375685.1. NCBI lineage: Eukaryota > Metazoa > Chordata > Actinopteri > Siluriformes > Ictaluridae > Ictalurus > Ictalurus furcatus. The sequence continues at coordinate 10,626,504 of NC_071257.1, read as the reverse complement.
GGATTTTGGGTTAATTTCAAACTGGATATTTAAATTTGAAAAAATTGTTGCTCCCACAAAGGCACTCTAGACATAAATCTGCATGGGAAAATCTATTTTTTTAAAAAGCGCATAGATCAAAACACATGACAAAGATTTTATTCACTTCCATGCACACAGTCTTAAGCTCACATGAGCAGTGAAACAGAAACATGTGTGAGCACACATTGTTAAGCTGAAACAGGCAAGCAGTGGGTGGAGAATGACTACAAGATCTATTTTTAGCAACTGTGCTCAGGTTGATTTGCTGAGATATTATATTGTGTTACAGAAAGTACAGTGAAAAAAACCTGTAGATCCACTATAGTAACAAGCGAGAGAGGAAGAAAGAGAAAAGGAGAGAGAGAGAGAGAGATAGAAGGAAAAGGAGTTTTAGTCTTTGATGATAACAGACCAAGTGTGTGTTCTCAGAATGCTCCATAAAGAGCGCTGATGTGAAATCAATGGGTGGGTCATCAGGTTTCGCATGTCCAGTCCTCCCTTCCTGGCGGAATTTAATAATACCCTTAAAGATGGTGTTTAAACCTCAGGGATGGATTGTTTTGTCAATAAGTCAGCTTTTATGAAAGTCTTAAAAGCATGGCGAGAAGTGTAGCAGTGCTGCTTTAGAGAAATAGCGTCTTGGGATCCGGTTTCTCTGCCTGGGAGAGAGAGAGAGAGAGAACAAGAGAGAGAGTGAAAGAGAGAGAGAGAGAGAGAGAGAGAGAGAGAGAGAGAGAGAGAGAAATGGATGATTGGCATGCTTCACCTTGCTAATAGCCAGGCCTTTTCATGATATAAGCAGTTGAAACTTGTTCAGAGTAAGTTATTGCTGATTGCTCCATGTTCACAATGTGTATTCTTTGGCATTCACTTTCAGCCTTGAAGGGAAAATGTGACCTCTGACCTAGTGTGTATCCTTAATGATTGTTACAATGTTTAGTGGTTGTTTATGTGGGTTTAGAGTTTTCGGATGATGCTAGATTAGGTGTTTTAACACGTTAGACACTGATTGTGTGCTTCTTGCATATGTGTGTGACCCACAGGAACTGTAAATGGTGTGTTTGTGTGTGTGTGTGTCTGTGCATGTGCATGTGTGGGTGGATGGATGGATAAGTGTATGCCCTAAAGCAGCTTTCAAAGTGCCATGCTCTAAAGGTACTTTACCATGAATCTCTGTTTGCTTTTCAGTGAAACAGCAGCTCAATCTGGGGTCGCCCTGCTGAACCATATTTACCCCTTCTCACCACATAAACACACTGCCACACACCTCTTTTCCTGCTTTGCCCTATGAACTGTAGGAACTTCAGCCAGCGTAGATTGATGAGGCTCTGTATTTTTATTGTTTGTAATTCTCCACATTTGGGCTCAGTCAGTTCTTGAGTGTTTGCTAACAATTGTGCCATACTGGAATTTCTGCACTTGCTCAGACCTGATCTCTATCTGTGTTATGTCAACAACAGACAGGTTAGAGTGGTTCTGTGTGTATGAGATTATGTGTTTGTGTGGACGTTTATGAAAGCATATGAGTGTATTTAAAAAAATTTTAAATGTTACTTGTGGGAAAGTGTTTCCTCCTCATGAAGCCATATTTGATCACTTGTATTAATGTGTTTTTTGTTGTTGTTTTTGTTTTTTGTTTTTTTTTGGGGGGGGGGGGCGGTGCATTGTTCTTCTTCCTTTGTTTCTGAGCTTGGGGGTGTACTGTATGTGGCAGCTCTGTGGCAGTGTGTCTGGTGTGTGTGTGTGTGTGTGTGTGTGTGTGTGTGTATTTGAAGAGAGTCTGATAACCATACAATGGTTCAACCTTCCCTCCCCCCCAGTTTTACATCACAGTGAGCCCTAGGTACAGCCTATATTTCTCTCTTTCTCTGTTTATCCCATTCTTGTGGTAGAATCTTCTTATGAAAGTTTGAGGGTCGATATGCAGTGTCATGTTTAAAAATATTGGCTTGGTTTTTACTTCTGTTGTTGTGTACAGATAAGATTGCAATTTCAAGAACTGATCCAAAGAATGCAATTTTATTTTCATCAATGATTTGTATCATAATAATAGCAGATTTGTCAGAAGCATGACTTGAAAAACTACATACATTTCCATAAATGAGTTCCATCAACTTTACTTTTTTTTTTGGCTGCTAGCTTACAGATTGGTCACTTGAGTGTATTGATGGGATGACAAGCAAGTGATGGCAGTGTCAGTGCTAAAGGACCTGATGGAAACCATTTTGACGAAAGGCATAAAACACACTGCCATGCAGTCATATCTTTTCCCTCAACCTCAGATGTATTGGGCTTTGTGCTACCACACACATTGCTGCCAGCCTACATCACAGCTCTCTATGTGTGTTTTGTCCAGACAGAGAGGACATGCTCCTTGGCCCAATCAATGACTCAGGGGCACCATCAACAAGGCCTCCAAAGCCAGAGATGAACATACACAGCATAGATTCTGAAGTTAAATGTGTGAAGTGAGATGCTCTCTCTCTCTCTCTCTCTCTCTCTCTCTCTCTCCAATAAGGCCAATAAGTTCGCCTGCTACTGAAATGAAAGCTAAGAGTTCCTGACTACACTTCTCAGCCACACTATCAATTTGCCAATGTGTCTTGCTCAATCTCTCACCTTCTCCTTCTCTCTTCCCATCTCCCTGACCAGCTGCGTGTTTATAAAGTGAGTCCCAGGGGCCTTAGACAGCAGCCTCTGTGCCATAAAAGCCAACTTCACAGCTCTGTTAATGGAAAGGTTTTAACTCCGTTTGGTGAGAGGAGATGCAAATGCAGCATGTACTGGAGGATGAGGTTAAGAGAGGGCATAGTTGGTGAAGTAATAGCAACCTAGCCATTTGGATGCTGGAGGATTAGGCAGACCCCTTCCCTTAAAGCCGCTACTACATCAACACTGTTTTCTTTGGGCAGGAGAGACCTGATGCAGAGCAGAACCAGGTAATCCCTGTATTGTTTGTAGGAATTAGGGCCAAGTTAGACGGTGTACCCTAAGGTATAGTGGAGCCAGGCTCTCCAGTCAGAAGCTTGCTTCCATGGGCAAGTAACGGGCAAGAACTTATGAAATCCATGGTGGGGAGTGAAGTCAAAGATCCACAATGCAGAACAAAAATTGACTCCTATAAAATTAGCTTTAGTGATGGAAGGTGTGTGCATGCTGTAATATGGTTGCTGTGAAAGACTGTGTATGATGCTGTTCTGGTTTCATGGCCTTCTTTTAAATGTGTGTGTGTGTGTTAACATTCTATCCTGTTTAACGACTTTGTGAATTAAAACATGTCTGTGTTTGAATGTATGTAGTTGTATACATAGGTTGAGAAGGCAAGAATAGGTTAGAGTGAGCAAGAGAGGGAGAGAAAGAGAAAGAATGGAGTGTCAGGAGTGTAAATAAAATCTGTACAGCAAACAGCTGGATGGGTTTATTTAAACACAGGCCATGCTGAGTGACTGACCCATGTTTGACCAGGAAAGGGGGAGGGTTGCGGAGGGTGAAGCAGACACAGAATTATATGACTTGCTGTAGATGAGAGTGAAAGGAGTAATGCTTTTATATACCTCTGGGTATGCTAACATGTGACTGAAGACTAATGTAACTAATTACTTAAGTAAATGAATCTCTGATTGAGACTTGGATAATAAGGTTGCCTTCATTGGAGAGGTTTGATGTGGGGGGAAGTGTGAGTGTATTTGTGTGAATAGCAGACGAATGGGTAGACATTGTTCCATGTGTATGAGATCAACTGGCAATGAATCCATAACATGGTCTCATTAGAACATTTCCATCCTTGTCAATAAAAGATCAGCCTGATGATAATTACATTCCATATGCAAACTGTACCCATTGTGCAGGTTTTTGCTGTGATAACAGATGTATGAAAAGTCACCATTCCGTTTCTCTGGCATAACCAATGTGCCCTTGTGTGGAATATTAATATACATGTAAATGTAGCTGAGAAATGTGATTTCATGAGTGAATTTGGTTGTCTGTGGCCATACACACATTGTCACCGTGCTGAGGTTAGATTTGAAGAGGGGAGAGAGGAGCAGGCTGAAGAAGCCTTGCTGAGGAAAATGGTCTACTTCATATGCATTTAGATTGACACGCTGTGATGTAACCTTTTGTATCTCCAATCTGGATCTTTCCCCTAATTGGTCATGCAACAAAGGCAGCTGATGAAAAAGACAATTTCTTGCTTTTAATTGGCCATTTCACGTGCCGATTGGGCTACACCTGGGCGTTTGTAATGAGAATGGGATATTATAAGGGCCCCTGCAGACGAGACAGCAATCAGTTCCACTCTCCCTGTGGAAGAGACTTCAAAAAAGTATGAACAAACACACTTTTGGAGACGTGGGACCAGTGGTGATGGGGAGAAACTTCAGAGGTACCACTGGTGGTGTTTTGCTCCAAAATAGGCCCCCATTGTCCCTGGCTGGGTTGAATAGCTGCTTTCATTGTTTGATGATGGGAAGTTGAAACTGAACAAGCTGTGAATGCAGTGCTGTAGTGTGGCTGGTTTGAGCAGAGGTGAACTTTTTACTCATAATCAAGGCAAAGCTGGCTTTAGCCAAGGCCCACTGCACTGGCTTTCTCTTTCTCACTCTTAGCCCCCTTTTCAACAACTTCTTTAACTGCCTGCTTGGCACACAGGGCAAAGCATGTCCATTCATTCTTTTTCCTAACAGCTCCTACAGCTCCCCCATCCCTCCCTACTCATTCCTGCCATCAATATCTTGCTCTATCTCTTTCTCTGCCCCTCCCTCCTCCCTCCCTCTCCTGCCTGGTATTGTGTAGCACTTGTCCTTTGTTCCAGTCTTCTGGTGCATCTGGCCCTAGATATGGTGAGAAAAATTAACAACTTAAGTCAAGTTGTTTCCTCAGTTTGAGGAAAAAATAAAGAGTGAGGGAGAAAATTAAATGAGAGTGGGAGAGACAAGAAAAGCATGAAAGACAAATAGCCAAGAGTGACCTGCATCTGACCCTGGAGCCAGAGATTGAGGCAGAGCAGAGAAGGCAATAAATGGAATGCCTAGGCCAAGACTCCCCTTGCTCCCTACATTGTTGGTGATAAAACTCCAGACGTTCCCTCATTTGATGGTGTATTGCCATGTTGCTACATTCCTTTCCTGTTCTGTTTTTCATAGGCTGTAAGGTGCAGTTTGATCTGGGAGAGTGATACTGGTAATAACTGTAAAAATAAGACCATACGTCGTGGACGCTAGAGCATGATTTTAAAAACTAAAAATTTTCTAATTAAGGGATATTAGCAGATGACACATGCCTTATAAGTGGCTTTTTGTCTTTTGCTTTTTGTCTGTAAATTCTTTTTGCTCTTTCTTCTCCCCCCTTTCCCTGTACTCTTCAATCTCCTGATAAGAGTGGACTGGCTATTGTTTCCTTTAAAGTCTACTAATTCCCCCCTCAAAGGATAAAATGGAAGTGTCCAACTGTGGCAACAGCAGGGGGACATAAATCAAGTCAGAATCCCTGAGCTTGCTCTCACAGAGGTCACTGAGGTCACAGGGTCAGCAGAGAAGGTTTAGGTTTAGGTTTACACTCCAAATACCCTTAAATAAACCAACATGTACAATCATTTTCTACTATGATTGTTCTTTGACATTTATGCCTGCGCTTGACATTATTGCACCAGGACATTTTCACCCACACTTATATATTTACTCCCGTGACACTTGCCAAAACTATGACCTCAATGTATGAACCACTTCTACTATAAGGTGGAACACATTAACAGAAATGGGGACTAAAAACACTATGACATGTCTCTCAAGCATGCAGAGAGAAACAGCAAAGTGCCATTTGTTGGCTTAGCTGTATTTGCTTGAGGTGGTGTATGTTGAAGCCATGCAAGTTTGTACAAGCTGTTAAGCTTTGTGAGTTTAGTATACATTTCTATGTTGCTGGTGATTTCACTGTGACACTCCCTCCCCTCCCACTTGAAGTCTTAAGGGAAAAGGAAAATAATCCCTCCTTCTTACCTCTCCGATTAGTTGCCTGGGAAGGTCTAGTCTGTTTTAGGCTGGGACTCTGACAGTATGTTTGTAGGCATCATGGGCACAAACTAAATTTGCTGATCCCACTGCACACTTTGCACTGTAGCACTGATGCTATTCCTTCTGCAAGAAAATGAACCCTGAGCTATTTTATTATTTTTTCTTTTCCAGGTTTATTAATGCACGAAGGAGAATAGTCCAGCCAATGATCGACCAGTCCAACCGAGCAGGCAAGTCTCCTCTAGTAACTGTGTTCAAGTCATGTAGGCGAAAGTCCTCCTCCAGCCATGCACCAAGAGGCTTGCCTCTCGGTAAATACACCACCCGGCCTGGATGTCAGGAGTGCTTGACCACTAAAATCCATTCAATTAACCCACAGAACTAATCACGCTGACTCAGGGCCCCTATACTATCCTTAAAAAAGAAGCAAAGTAAATAGACATTATCGATTAAAGTTTTAAAACTGTAACATTGGCTGATGTCAGATTCTAACATACCATGGCTCTTGTGCAATCAAAAACTGGTTTGAGTCAAACAGAATAAAATCTAACAAATAAAAAATTTAAACATGTGAAATTATATGAGGAGAATTATATAAATATATTTTTTATTGTGAACTTGTTTGGCCTCTCAGCTTATCCTTATTCCTCTATACAATGACCAGTTTCCCTGGTGCATGGTTTGTTGTGGACTGCTTTAAAGTTTATGAGCTGTAATGGGGTTCAGAGGGCAGAGTTGCATTAGGGGACTCAAGAAAGTTCAAAGGCATTCACTGAGTTGAGCTGTTGTTTTCGATGAAAAGACTCCCTTCTCACATTCCCCTCCAGACAGCATATACCATCATATCTCACAGCTAAAAGAAAAGGAGCCTTCCAGTTTTCTCTAGCATTTTAAGGAATAATTGAAAAGCCTGATCATTAGTCTTTTTTCATCATTGAGCTGAATTTAGATTTTTATTTGCTTCAAAATGCTAAAGAGGTACTAAATGTCATCTGTCCTTATTTTACTATTTAAGTCTGATTTGATACGTATGCATGACACATAATCATATAAGACAGTGAGGAAGTAAAACTGGGCTAAGGACCATTAACCTGTGTCTCTGTTAGCAGATGATGTATTCTCAGCAATGGAAACTTAATTAAAAGCACTAATTGACCACTGTCCTGTGCCCTCCCCCGTTCTCCCACAGTAAGTCAGGGAGCCCCCTACAACCCAGATGGTCAGCCCATGGGAGGCTTTGTGATGGACGGCCAGCAGCACATGGGAATCAGACCACCTGGTAAGACCTTGGCGTGTCTTGCTCTTGCCTGCCATTTCCCACCTTCCCACTGATTCGCTTTAGTACAGCCATTTTTTAGCCTCTCACAGTAGCACAGGTGTAGCCCATTGTTAAGCACCTTTCTCTTGTTCTCTCAATCTTATCCTACTTGTTTTTTTCAATGCTAAACCCTGATGATCAGATACTACATTCTTATTTGTCTTATTCTCTTTTTCCAAAATTTCATCCACTCTGAATTCTCCCATGTTCAAGATAACCATTTCTGGTTAACCACCCTCTCCTTCTTTTCACTCTTACTAGTACATTTAAGGCTGTAGGATTTGCCCAAAGCTAGACTGCTTCCCAACTCAGCCATTAATCTTGCAGTTTACCTTTGTTTGCTTATTTTATTTGTGGATTGTTACTTCATCCTCCTTTCCACACATGTGGCATTATCTTGATTGGTATCCTGCTAGCTCTCTTAACCTTATTCTTATTTTCTTAATAAGAATCTGGCTTTCTTCTACTATTGTTTTTTCTCCTTCTAGGGCCTATGAGTGGGATGGGCATGAATATGGGCATGGAGGGACAGTGGCATTACATGTAACCTTCAAGTTAACCAATCGCAAAGCAGTGGGGGAAGTAAGTAAAAAAACATGGCCTTAATCTCTTTCCAGAGCTCTAAGTATTCTCAGTTATTTCATTTTGTATTGGTGGTTCATGTATCATTTTATCAAACGGGAGAAAAAGCATCACTAACTAGCTTCATTACTAATGATACAAATATTTCTGTTGTTCTTAAAAAAAAAATCATATGGTGATTTTAAGACCAGATGTGGTATAACTGTGGGCTTTCTTGTCTATCACTCCTGCATATTTTCTTGGTCACATGACTAAATGGTGCATAGAATCACATTGGAGGGAAAAATGAGTGTCTAAGGGCAAAGGGTAGGAAACAGAGTGTAGGAGAGGGTTGAGGATTGGGGATTGAGGTTGAGGTTTTGGATTGGTGGGGGTACTGGGTGCTAGCAGGATGTTACCATAGTAACAGCCTGATTGACAAAATGTAGGCAGGCAGCAACAGTGCAGCAAGAAAAATGTGCACATCCCAACTTGCCATAAATCTGTCTCTGTGTAGCTGACGTATAAGTTCCATTAATACCCTAACTGGTACGCCTACAGTTACTCAAGATACTCTTGTGCCCCTTGGTCAAACCCCAAAACAAGGCTTTTCAAAATTAAGAATCTGTTCTTAGTGTGAGACTTTTTTTAAGGTGGAGGTGTTTCCATCAATCCTGACCTGGTCTACCATTTTCCTGTCTGGCTGCCCTAATAGGATTACTTATGGCAAAGGGAGAGGAAGTGAAGGAGTGCAAAATGGAGGTGTGCTCAGCAGGGTATGCAGCTTATCCTGGCCTAATTGACTATATCCAAATTAAATATGCCATCACAAGCACTGTGACAAATGGATTTGACTTGTTCAGTATGCAAAAATAGAGACCATTAATGCAGCCATTCACAGAATGCTTCTGTTGTAAATAAATAAATAAATAAATAAAATAAACAAATAAATAAAATAAAAGAAATAACAAATCCTACTTCTTAGACTGTACTGTTCTGAACCAAGAGAAACATTATGATAATGCAACCCTTGCTATTTAAAACTTCCCATCCATCTTGGCTTGTTATCTGTGTGTGTGTATGTATGTGTGTGTGTGTGTGTGTTTGTGTGTGTGTGAGAGAGAGAGAGAGAGAGAGTATGTGTGTCTAAACAGGGAGAGTGTATACTCAAATCCAAATTCTGGCATTTCAGCAGCTGCCATAGTTCCCAGAAGACAGCTTCAATTTGCTTGCTGAATTCTATAATTGGGCCATGTGTGGAATCTTAGATGGATAGGTTAAAGGGAGAGAAGGTGAGTGAGAGAGAGTGTGTGAGAGAGAGAGAGAGAGAGAGAGAGAAACCAGAGCGTGACAGAAATGTGTCGCTATGGTTGAGATTGGCTGGTCTTTATGGCTTCATCACTGAAATTTCCTAGGTTATCTAATTTAAATATTGTTACTTTAGTTTCTAGGTCAATTAAATGTAAGTGATGTGTTTTATACTTCATGACCAATTAAATTAATAGGTTATTGCAGAAAAAAACGTTATCTTATTTGATTAAGAGACGAAGGGTTCATTATATTTTATAAGCAATTTTCATTAGTTGGGGATTTTTCCTTAAGGCAAGATTAAGTAGTTATTTGCCAGGGAGTCCCAAGACCTGAAATTAAGGTGTTCCTAGCAGTCACACTGCAACATTACTTAAAACCAAAGCCAATTAACCCATCTTAGCGAGACCATTATTCTTTCTACCCATGTCGATTATAGAGATTATGGATCTTGGAAACAATGCACCTGTCAGTTTAGATCCTGTGTATTGAAGCAGAAGGGCCGGGGGGGTGGGGGTGGGGGGGATTCTGTTTTACGCCCATTCCCCCATAAACCTACTTTTGTTATCCTTCACCATAATTATTTCTAGTTTTCCCAAATTTAGATATTTAGATAGATATTTTCACGACTGTGTGTCTCCCAAATTTGGATATTATATTTCAAATGATCAATGAAAGCATTATTTATGGCTAGATAGACAAAAATGTTGAGCGTCCCTTACAGTTTTCAAGCCCAAATGCTGCTGGTATGCTTTATGAACTTCTGCAAAAAGTTTGTCTCTGCAGGAAATCCTTTTGTCTGCAATTTCTTTTCTCCCAATTATTAAGAAGAAGTTTTAACCTTCTACAAGGTCAAAATCCCTTTCACTAGTCTGAACTTTCATTTCACAAAAACATGGTCTTTGGGGGTTTGTTTCGTAAATGGTCACAAAATCCTCTGTTGATTCAGCCCTGTTGTAGTCCAGAAAATGCAACAGTAAGCCACTTAATGTATTGACTGGCTTATTAAGGCGTGAAAAAAAAAAGTGATGTATGATTCTTTGTAGCGCTTGAGCCTGGAAGTGCTCCATCCACAATGTATTTTATCAAAGTTACGTGTTTGAACATTGGAATAAAATATGACTGATTACCCCAAAATAGCTCAGGTCATTCCTATAAGCAGAAATAGCACTGCCTAAAATACACATTTAGAAATCAGGGCAAACACGTGGTCATCCAAAAGCTGTTAAGTGAGCAGTGCTGGTTAATGAAATGATCAGCAAGCTCCTGTGGGTTTTGCAGAGCTGCTAAGAGGCCAGTGGCCTTTTATGCTAGTGGCACACTAGCACACATCCAGGTAAATCCTCTCAAGTGTCAATTTTCATTTTCCTCTTTAATTTGAGCACAATGGTGGTATTTCTCAAAGGGTGCTTCAGACTGAACCACAGACCTTTGCTTATTATGTTTAAAGAGAGATAAGTGGAAGTGGTGCATGTCATATTTTAGTTTGTCAGTGCTATGAACTCTTCCACTTAAAACAAAACTTTATGTTTCAGTGAAGCTAAGTGTACCATGTACCCTGAGGAACCTGTTTTTTTTTTTTTCTCTGCTCACATGCTCAGTAGTCTCAGGAATTATTTACATTAATTCTAAATAATAACAGTAATGTGCCACACTGTTCATAAAATGCTCTCACTGATGCATATTCCTGCGGAAATATATGATACCTTGAGCCTTTCAATCGATATTCAAATAAAATTCATGTAACATGAAGGCACTTGATATGCAAGTCTATCCCACAGGAAGTCTATGTGAACTTAGCCCATGTATTCTTCTGTAACATGAACACAAGATCATACATGTCATCCTTTTGGCAGCTTTCTAGTTCACTAGACCTGTATTAATGTGATTGTGCCCAGGCTGGATGAATATTGTGCTTGGGACAGCTCCCTCAGTGATGTGCTATGTCCAGTGAGCTAGTCCCTGGAGACAGATGCACACCAACTGCATGAACTCTTTCATTCTACTGTCCTCATTTGTGTCTGAAGATAACATTTTCCACAACACTATTCTTATGATGAATAATGAATAATGAATCCATTACTGAGATACCAAAATATAGAGAATAATTTTATTGTTAGGGCTAATTATTATAGCTTGTGTTGTTAGACAGCTACTTAGCTAAAATGGTATAATGACTTTGTCATTATTTTGAAGACTTTTATGTTTGTTGTAAATGTGGAAATATGATGGTATGCTAGAGTGCTGCATATTTGAAACTGAGTTTTGCTAAGCAGTTATTATGTGCTTCCCCCCACAGGATTGCAGGGCATGCCAGGGGACTACCTGCCTTGCAGCAGTCTGATGGCCATGGGCATGTGCCAGCCTACCTAAGGCGGCCCACAGCTCCCCCACCAGCTGCGGCCTGGGCCTCCGATGTGTTCCTACATTCCTGGACATCCCCAGCACTCAGCGATGTTGATGTATGGAGGACCAGCCCACCCTGCCATGCCCATGTCAGCCTCAGGCCCCTCTATGTTTCCCCTAGGAGACCCCACCATGGGCGCAAAAGTCTTGGACATCCATGCCCAGTAGTTACAAAAAGTTGCTACAAAAAAGGATCCTCAAAAACAGCTGTGATCAGGACAGGGACCTGCGATTGGTTTGCTTATGGGGTTCACCCAGCAAATATTACTTGCTGGCTTGCTGCATAAACTGAAGAGTTCCTTCTTAGGTGCAGACAAGACATGAGAAAGGTGCCAGCATCTGCACACCATGGGACACATGTGCCCTTTTGCAAAGAATCAAACTGAGACAAAGAGAAAGTTTGAAATTATTGCTATATCAGCTCCTAAGGGAGAGGGAGGAGAAGTTTATGTATACTGTTGTAAAATTAAATTTGGACACCTGCAAGAACTGGGAATTAAGTATTGTAAATTCAGTAGTAATGTTCTGCATATTATGTTGTTTCTAAATAATTTTTATAAAAAAAAAAAAAGGATGTGAACTTTTTCTTTCACACTATGTGTGTGTCATCTACATAGACTTTTGATCTCCTCCTTAAATCACCTGCGTTTAAAAAGAAATAAGTATGTGAATAAATCGGTAAATAATTGGTTGCATTGATTATTTACCAGGCGCTTTTCTTCTGCTGAGAGAGGGTGGCTTTATTTAGACAGAGCTAGACTCTGAAAAAAGTCCCCTTAAATTGAAGCATAATCAAAAATCCTGACGATGCACAGAATCAAACTCAATTATCTTGAAGGAATACTCCAATGTTTTCAAGACTAAACTTTATCTACCAAATCTGTAACATATGCACGATTGCCACAGTCAAAACTGTTGACACATTTTCCTGTGCAAAAAAAAATTTAAACCTATTGACTTGAAATTCACTTATAGTGGAAGTAGTGATCTTATGGATATGGATATGCATATGTCATGATAAACATTACAGAAAGACTTAGCAACAGAGTAAAAAGCTATTCTGATCATTTATACTTTTGTAATATCCATATGCAATCAAGTCAACTGATTGAGACACTTCTGTACTTTGAGCTACATTGACTACAATGTTAAACACAAATTCTTCCATTTGATTAAAAAAACAGCTTAATTTCTGCAAATTATAATGTTTTAAGCTAAATTTACAAATATTTTTGACTAAAGAATTCATATTATGATATGAATGTGTAAATGTCTGACTGCCCCAACAACTGCCCTTAGCCTTCCATTATAATTGGATTTAGAGATTAAGTTGAACAACACTGGAAAATTCCTTTAAATATTTGAATTTACTGTGTGCATGCGTGCATTCGTGCGTGCGTGCGTTCATGTATGTGTGTGTGTGTGTGTGTGTCAGTGAAACTCCATTAGTTATAGTATCATACTTTTGATTGGGACAGCAGTTTAATTTTCCTGTCCCAGGTTTGGAGTATTGCATTGTGTAAATTGTAAATTAATAAAAAGAAAATTCTGTACAAAGACGTGGGGAAAGTAGGTAACATTGTATACATGTGTGGTTATTGGGCCTATATCATTATACAGTATACATTATCTATTCTGTTAATATTTGATTTCAGGAAAAGACAAAATTATTATTGTGAAAACGATAACACGTATTTTGCATATAATGGACAGAGCTAACATTTATTCATTTTAGTATTGTAAGCTATAAGCTAGGGTTTAGAATTCAGGCGGTGCAATCACTCTAGCAATCACCAATAATACATTATGCGACTATATGGCCTATTATTAGCATATACACCAGTCAGCCATAACAAAACCACTGACAGGTGAAGTAAATAACATTGATTATATCATTACAATGGCACCTGTCAAGGGGTGGGATATGCACACAGTGCATCGCAGCTTGCTGCGTATGGGGCTGTGCAGAGGCAGACCGGTCAGAGTGCCCTGTCCACCTACAATGGGCATGTGAGCATCAGAACTGGACCATGGAGCAGTGGAAGAAAGTGACCTTGTCTGATGAATCGCGTATTCTTTTACATCATGTGGATGGCTGGGTGTGTGTGCACTGCTTGTCTGGGGAAGAAATGGCACCAGGATGCACTATGGGAAGAAGGCAAGTTGGCAGAGGAAGTCTGATGCTCTGGGCAATGTGCTGCTGGGAAACCTTGGGTCCTGCCATTCATGTGAATGTTACTTTGTATATACCACCTACCTAAATATTGTTGTAGACCAAGTAAACTCCATCATGGCAATGGTATTCCCTAATAACAGTGGGCTCTTTCAGCAGGATAATGCGTCCTGCCACACTGCAAAAATTGTTTAGGAATGGTTTGAGGAACATGACAAAGAGTTCAAGGTGTTAACTTGGCCTCCCAATTCCACAGATCTCACTGATCGAGCATCTGTGGGATGTGCTGGATAAACAAGTCTGATCCATGGAGGTCCCACCTTGCAACTTACAGGACTTCAAGGATTGTCTGCCACGTCTTGGTGCCAGATACCACAGCACACCTTCAGAGGTCTTGTAGAGTCCAAGCCTTGATAGGACAGAGCTATTTTGGTGGCACAAGGGAGACCTACACAAAATTAGGCAGGTGGTTTTTAATGTTATGGCTGATCGGTATATGTATTAACCATTTTAGCTAGGTGTTTTATATTTTCTTCCTTTAATATCTAACTAGATATTTGTTTTTGTTTCTGCGATAGTCGACAGTTGGCCAATTTTACATCCTTTCTTGGCATTCGTGGCATTTTATGGTTAAAGTAGGATTTTTTTTGTCTATTTTGAAGTGATGTAGGCCTTCATCATAATTCCTACCAGCAGCTTTCGACACGATCCCATGATAAGCTGGTCTTAAATGGCGGTTCTGTGCCTCATCGTCCACTGGATAACAGACAACAAATGCGTCGCGTAAAGTCATATGCTGGAACTCACTTGTGAAGAGGCGAGGAGGTCAGTGGATAACCCTTGGGTGGAGGTATAAAGGAGGAATAATCCCCCGTTTAGCATTAAAATTCATTTAGATAAATTTGCCACAAACACTTAAATAGGGAGATTAGTTCCCCCCTCACGCCTTACTGCACACGTTCAATGCTTCTGTAACAGCGGCTCAAACTCGGCATTAGCAGGGCGGCTGTCCCCCCCCCCCCCACCCCGGGATATATTAGCCTACATTTCAGTTCCCCAAGATAAAGTTTGTCAGAATAAACGCGTGTTTAAAACCAAAACAAGGTCAAAACCAGCGTGTAATGTTACAGAAACAAAATGTCCTGCGTAAACTACAACTGGTGAAGGGGTTCTTTTTAAACCAAACTCTCATATACTATATCAATACTAATATAAATAAATCAATTACTTTTGTCTCTCTGCTAACACCTAAGAGTGACTGTTGAATTTTTACCGCTTTTGCCGAGTTTTATTGTTTTGCGATTTACTCGTTAGAAGCTCATGGTGCAGAACCCAATGAGCGTTTTTAATTACAGCAACTCTGCTCGATTCCGAATTCCTGAACTGTTCGCCACTGGCCGCTCCGGAGACGAGAGAGATAAATCCCATGTTTGACTGCCCTCTTTAGGGGAGCTGGAAAACTGTCCTTAAGGGAGACACGCTTAGCCCAATAAATGCATCGAAAGCGCTTGCTAGCCTAAATTATTAATGCCTCTTTCTCTCTCTCTCTCTCTCTCTCTCTCTCTCTCTCTCTCTCTCACTCACACACACACACAGAGAGAGAGAGAGAGAGAGAGAGGGAGAGAGTGAGTGTGAGAGAGAGAGAAGCAGTGAATTTTGATAATTTAAAAAGGTTTGCTAACAAAATTCCTTAATATAAAACAATGCAGTGTATTCTATTTAGCCCAATTATTCGCTATTCGAGTGTACCCATAATATTGTAGGCCTATATTTATGGACCTACTTTATGGTAGAGTAAAAGCAGAAAAAGTATGAGTTTGTAATGCAGTTAGACCAGGCTACCTGTGGTCTCACCTTTTTACAGCCCTTGCGTGAATGAATTATGGCTATGCGTGCAATATCAGCGCTGCCTCAGATAGACACAGGCGATTTATAGAAATTAAGCTTAGGTGTGTTTGCGGACACTCTGAATCTGTCAGTAAATGACGACTAGCAAACGAAGTCCCAGACAGACTTTCTAAATGAACCGGGTTGCTGCTCACTCTCCAATATTATTAGACTATTACTGCTACAACTAGTGCTTGCTAATAGGTTATTGAACAATATCCCACAATGTAGTACTACTTACAATACATTATTATTATTATTATTATTATTATTATTATTATTATTAGTATTATTATCTAACTCAGTTTAACTTTGATTAAACTAACACTACATCGTTGATAAAATTTGCAACCAGTCACAAAAGCGCTTTCATTTACCTGAGATCTAGCATATAATAATTACAAAAACATGGTTATGAAACCTTAATTGTGGGAAAACTAATTGCAAGTGTTTATGAGGGGATAAGTTTTGGGCTATCTATAGGCTAGTATTGCATTCTATGGTAGAGATATTAATTCAGCAGTGAAACCTAAGTTCAGCTGTGTTAACTTCTGACACATTCAGTTTAGTTTGATTGGGCAGAGCAATGATGGGGGAAAGACCATGTTTGTACAATGTCGCTTAAGTTGCAAAACATTTTAAGTGATTAAATCAAGCATGTCAAAACGTCTCACGTACAAGCTTAATATTTGTAGGAATCGTTTAATAGTTTACCAAATGTACGTATATAAATATTAATCTTATTACATTTATCTGTAGTGGTGCATCCAAAATTGACCACGTCCAAAACCACATAATGCCGTACTTAATACTAAATATTGCTATAACTATAAATGTACGCCACCTCTGACACAGGATGACTTCCGGTAGGTTATTATGAAACGTGCCATTATGATCGTACAGAAGACACTTTAAGAAGATCTTGTTTCTTTTCATTTTTAGTTGACACCGGGTGTCTTTATAGCTACATGAGCTAATGGAAATGGTCTATTAACCTACATTAAAAAAAAATATTTTAGTGGGAAAATGCTTTGACATTTAGGACCTGTAGGCCTATGACATAGGCTATATAGCCCATATTACTGTGAAACACTGTTCCTTGTAGGCTATCTTAACATTAATGCTAACATAATACATTATGTTCTATATTACTTCAAAACATTACCCTTAATACGAGTATTGTTTAAGATAGTTTGCGATTTGGGGATAAATTTTAACGTCGAATACACCTCTATTGTGGGGAGCTGTTCTCCACAGTTTGTGGTTTTCCCTACGCCCGGCACACCCGATCCAACCGATCAGCTCATCTTTCAGGAATTGGATCAGGTGTGTCGAGCTTTGGTGAACATACACCTTGCTCACTGAGCCCCCAGAGGAGAGGAGCGAGCAATTTTCTGTGATGCCATTTATCACTGTCACCACTTAATGATTCTCCTCGCAGCTCCTTATTGATGTTTGTAATTGCATTATCTCATAAGGCTGATAATCAATGATACCATGGCGATGCATCCGGGGGTCAGGAGTCGCCCCATTACTGTTTGTCCGATTAATACAATTTTATTCGTTCACTATCCATCACTAAATTTCTTTCCTTATTAATAGATAGTACATATCAAACAATTATTATTGATAGACAAACAACAGAATAGATCTCAAAAGAATAGGTACATTTTGGGACAAAACTTTTTTTTTTATTATTAAAGAATAATGATGTAGTAGCCTATATGAGTCTGATTTCGACTTCGACAAGGCCTACAAATTACAGTGAAGAGAAACTGTAACTTATCTTGGATGAGTATTTTCATAAGCATTTGAGCATAAAAAAAGAAGACCTTTAAAATGTAAAGCTAGCATCACACTCTTTACCAGTTATTAAATTTTCGTGCTTTGGGGAAATTGGGCCTTGACTAGTTATCATTTACATTTGGTCCTGCTTTCCGTGCTTTGTTTAATTTTTTAAACTTTGTTAAACTTTGTTTAACGCGCAGTTATTTATGGTGTGCACCCACATGCGACACACACGCACACACACACACACACACACACACACACACACAGAGAGAGAGAGAGAGAGAGAGAGAATTGGTCGGTGAAAGAACACACACGTTGTCCGATCACATATGGAAATTACCCAGATTTAGGTGAAATAACCCTGTTTATGTGCAGACATAGTGTAATAAGTAACCCTGGTGAGGTTAAATATTTGGCCTTTTTGCTCTCTGATCAAGTAGCATATCCTGCTTTTTTCTTTGAGGTCGCTGAGAGCATCTGTAAATGCTATTCTAAATCAGAAAACAAATCACTAAACTTCTCGCACTGGGTTTTATCTGAAGTTGAACTTTTGGTAGTTTGCACATACAGGTGATTAATTAAAGAAAAAAACTGTAGCTGTAACCTGTTACTGCAGATCAATACAAATTTATTACAACGTTTTAGACTTTTCACCAATGTCATGAAAACACCGAGTGAATATCTATTGAAAGAATGGCGTTCATCCCTCCAGTACTGTTCCAGAGACCTGCAGAAATATATGCCATTGAAGCTGTTGTGGTGGGTTATAGTGGCCAAACACCATCATAGGTAGAAATTCACGTGGTCCAGGCAGGGTCGGATTTTCCATGGAATTTTTCTTGTTTTTAAAAAATAATCAGCAATTTACATGTAATCATAGACATAATGAAATATTTTTACAAAAATTAAACAAAGCACGGAAAGCAGGACCAAATGAAAATGATAACTGGTAAAGGCCCAATTTCCCCCCAAAAAAGAATATATATATATATATATATATATATATATATATATATATATATATATATATATATATATATATATATATAATCATACATTTACAAGCCTAAATAAAATATTTCAGAAATAATAACAGTTGTCTTTATTTAATTGATGGCCAAATTATAGGCTATCGATGTAGCATATACAAAAATATATTAAACGCTAACCCTGCATCTCATGAATATAAATGTAATAAAGCACATTCTGGAATATACCTGTTGACTTGTATCGTTATTCAGTAGCCAGAATAAGTTTTTTTTTTCTTTCTATTCTGTGGTTCTCGGTTATAACTCGAGCCCTTGAGCGTAAATAAAAGACGAGCGGTCACGTGGTTGTGGGTCACAGGTTTATCACTGCGCTGCTATGCGCGCGGAATTCGGGCTGTCTGTCTTGTCTCAGCTTGCAACTCACATATTTACCTTAAAGACTCACGACCTTTTCACCTACTGTTCTAACTACACAGCGAAATGTAATGTAGGCAAGCGAGTTTAGTTTGCAATAGCTCGAATAGCCTTTCATTTCAATGCGCATTGGCTAATTTATTTATCTGATAATTTGTAGTGAATAACATAAGCTCTGATGTCGACCTAGAACTCAGAGACTTAAAAATAATCAAATTGAGAAGTTTAAACATCTCCTGTTGTGGTTTCTTCCCACTTTATATAATTTGGGTCTATATATTCCCCTTTTAAATTATGGAATATTATCATTTAATATAAAACGTTATATATTATACATTTTTTATCCTGTTTTTTAATACAAAAATCTGTTAATGAGTCTAAAGATGATTTTGCATACTTCTTGATTTCAGGATTTGTGTGTGTGTGTGTGTGTGTGTGTGTGTGTGTGTGTGTGTGTGTGCGCGCGCGCGCGTGCGTATTTCCTAAGCATCCACGGAGAGGATGAGTAACAAAACAGACGCACGCCCTGTAAATTGGGTGCGTTTGAAGTCCTGTTATGCGTTGAGCTTTTCTTTGCCCCCAGATAATAGTCGTAAGGGGTTATTCCGTATAACGTATGAAAGAATGGGAGGGAGATCTTGAGTGCGGCTTTGGTTGGTATTATCATGGATAGCAGGTGCTCATTAAAGACTACGAGTGAATCGGATCTCAGCACGGTGACACCCGAAGCTGCTTTGCCCGCCGCGAGACAGCGAGGTGACCTTCAGAGAGAGAGAGAGAGAGAGAGAGAGAGAGAGAGAGAACTGATATACAGTACAAGTGCCCCAGTTTTTTTCTTAGGCGACTGAATATATCTGTAGTATAATAGATTCATTTTCCACCGAAGACATTGGCTTATCTGCAAATTCTCTCATCGCTGCAAGATACTCACGTCCATTCTGGCTGCTTCAAACGGAGCAAAATTGGCTATTTCTAATGAGATCATTAACTAATTGAGTTAGTAATAGTCAAAATACAATACGTTCATAACCCATTTCGAACCCGGCAAAAATGTTAGTCTTCTGCGTGTGCATAGTTTGAATAGGCTAAATATTGGCAGCGTATAGTAATATCTCCAGTAACAGTGGATAGCGCGCAGGTCTTCACTTTCTCGCTGCATGACAATATCAACATTCCTGACTGCTGACAGGGTCACTTCTGTCGGTACTGTGATTCAGAACAGAGAGAAGGGTGCCAACTTTATAGGCTAAAGCACATTGACGCATGCCGCGCGCTAGCGTGCGTGCGTGCGTGTGCGTGTGTTTGTGTGTGTGTGTGTGCGTGCGTGCGTGCGTGTGTGTGTGTGTGTGTGTGTGCATGTGTGTGTTGGGGCGACGCGCTCTCGCCTTGTCAGGTTCCCGAGTCGCGTTTTCGGTTTCACACCCCAAGTGGAAGCTTGTTAATCAAGTGAATCTATTTCTGTGTCTTTGTTGTTGTTTACCGTTGCTTATTAGCGTTACCAACGTAAACGCTCCAAAATAGTCGCAGAAATCATACTTTTTTACAGCATATTATTTAAATGCAGAAAGTTTGTTTCGAACTTTCAGTCAACGGACGCAATTAACACATGTGAAGTCTTTTCATGAAGTCTGTGAACTGTACCTGTGCTTCAGGTACCTCTGCCTTCTTATTGCAATATGCGATATTAGGCCATTATTATGACGTAGCCTTCCGAAATAAAAGAGCCACATCTGGCATTATGTAAAGACTAACATGTCTTTTTCATGCAGGCACCCAGTTTGTCATATAATTAATTAGAAATAATTAGCCACCAAGTCTTGATCCACTGACAGTTTAGAAGAAGCATTGGAATCTACCAGAAGCACTGGCAACTATGTTCAGATTTTATATTCTGATCAGATGTGAAAGAGAGCTCAGCTGACATATTTTCCCATTAAACCAAATTAGTGCATAGCTCACCAAGCACTTATCATTTGAAAGCTACAAACTGAGAAAATGGTTGTGTTCTCTATCCAGCTCTTGCACATTGGGAGTTTCTAGATAAGATATAAGATATATACACTGCAGTGCAGGACAAAGCTTGTGCCCAAAATGTTCCCCATGGTTCTTAATATTGATTTTTACCTTTGAATATTAAACCAGTTCATACGCAATCCTATTATTTGCCCTTTCCTCAATTCAAGTTAATTCTGATGACGTGATATAAATGAAATAAAATTATACCAATTATTTCACACTATAAAACAGCAGCCACACAAACATAAAAAGCACAAATGAAACTCCCAAATTGTTTGATCTAATTTCTCTTACCCTTTAACATATCTCAAACTCACAATTTCTGTGCACTGCTGTGCTGAACACAAAATTTGGGATTTATTTTACCAGAAAGGCCCTACTGCTGCCTTGCATGAACCTCAAGAGAGGCCTTGAATTAATTAAAGTCTTTAATACCCAGATTTGTACATGAACCCATTTTTATAACATTTAGTCTGTCTTGACTTATCTGCCTGCAGGTGAAGACCACAGTAGTAAAATTGTTCCCTAAAGAAATCCTGGACTGGAAAAAAATATATATAAAAATCATCACGATTTCTGATGATGTTGAAAGAGCTTGAAATAGGGTGCCCTAATATTTGAGACCATTCAAAGTTGTCCCATCTCTCTTCTTGCACCCTCTTACTATTACTGTTCACTAAGGTATGAAGGAATCAAATCTATCAAATAAGCCAGCCAAATGCCCCTTTCCCACTTCACATGAAATCCCATTAGCTAGCAAGGGTCCAGGTTCGGAGGGGCGTTGTTGTTCCACATTATGGATTAAGTTCAAGAATATTAGTTTTAGCTACTATAACATGCTTTAACACTAGTCACAATTTATTAGGGTTTGTGTAAGCAGGGGCACTGCTTCTAAATGATGTCACTGACCGAATATCAATGACTGAAACACAGTTTTAAGGTGAATTAAAGATGCAAGCAGTGATAAACGGGCCCTCGCACCCGGGTGCACGTTGGGACTGCTCTGCCAGGGGAATGCCATTAAATTTTTTTAGTGCCTTTTAGCACTTATGTGTTGTTAGGAGTGTATCACGAGGTAAAAAGTATCATTTCCTGTTGCCAGCAGGTGGCGCTATAACTATTACTGAATCTTGGCATGTAGATGTCTTCAGGCCAGGACTTTTCTCAAACATCTGAAGTTTGGAGCAGATTGGACATTCTATGTTTGAGTTATAACAACTTCCTTTTTCATGCCGAAACATCGAAATTTGTGAGACCGCCACGCCCAGGCCATGCAGCCAAACCAATATTTAATATATAATATGTGATTCAATTATTTTGCTCTATAAGTAAACCTATATCTCCAGCTATTTTTTCAAGAAACCATTTATCTCTGACAGTTTAGGTTTTTTCACTAGTTTTGATCAGTGGGTAATCTTCAGAAATAAGATTATGCTGTTAATTAGAGTAGCATTTACTTCTAATAATGATGTTTCTTATCTTTTCTATATGTTTACTAGCTTATTTGGTATTTATTTATTTTTATTACTGAAGTTAATAAGTTTGACGTGACTATGCACCAAAGCAGAGACCATGTCTGTCTGTGTTGGTCAGTTGTATTGACATACTGCTCAAGGCTGTGCTGCTCCTGGAACGGCAGGCCTTGACTTTTTTCTCTCATACAGTAGCAGTTCAGTTTATAGATGAATTGTAGCTAGGTGCTAAACTGCGTCTGAGCCACCATCAATATTTATGTCTACCAATCAACTACAATGTGCTGATGTTATATGGTATTATGGACATGGCAACCTTAAGACACACCAGGCCTGTTCAGAGGGCCAGATTTATGGCATGTTAAAAAAAACACTGGAGCTGCATGTGCAAGCTAGTGTTTGTATTTCTGTAAAACAATACTTTTTTTTGCTTATTTGCACAGGTTTTTCCAAAATTGCAGATCAATAATACATGTTCTCTCATCATGCATTGATCAATTACTTTATATTTATCTGGTGAAAACTTTCTCAGTTATAATTATAAAGAATTTTCTTACTACATGTTCAAATGTTCAGTAGTTCTGATAGTAATTGGCAAACAATTATAACACAAGTCCTGTCAACTAAATTTACTACTAATGATTTCTGAATAGTAAATATTTTTGAATAAACACATCCTTGTAATTTTCCCTGCTTATTTCATTTAAGACACCAGCATCATAGGAATGATCATGGCCATGTTACCACAATATCAAGGCTTGCAATATGTAGGGCCGCACTAAGAACACAATATGAGGTCTGGAGCAAGGGAGAGGAAAGGAAAGGAAAAAAGTATTGTAGCTCAGATTAGTGGATTAAAGGAAAGCAAACCCTCAGCCAGGAAAACAAAGCTACTGGTACCGGTCCTTTGATAGTGTAAAGATGACCAGCAAAGCCCTAATTCAGCCATGTCTTTAATAGCCAGAGAGAGTTTGCTCAGATATGGCACTCAGATTAAGGTGTGCTTTCCATCCATTTTTTTTTAAATGGGCAAGATGCTTTGTCAAGGAGGCAAGGTGATTCTAACTATTTTGTACGCTAGCCACATGTGAACAGAAAGCAAATATACACTTAATATTGACAGACAGCACAACTTGACATCAATTTGTCCCTCGGGGAGAAAACATGGCGTATTCTTGCATTGGCTCATATCTTGAGTCCCCTCCTCTCCCTGCGTGCATCCACACGTACATAAACAGACACACACACACGCACAAAGCCCACTTTCATGATTCATTCAAAACTCCATTCCACAGTGACAAATCAGACAGTCAGACAGGTGTGTGTTTGTTGTAACTTATGGATCTGCCAAAAAAAAAATTAAGAGATCAATCTAAAGAATACTGAATGCACATACACTGTATCAGGCCATTTTATTTTGGATGTCAGAACATATTAACAGAGCAGTTGTTCTATACATGGAATACTGAGTGCATAGACAACTTTGTCAAGAAGATGAAGGTTTTTGGACTCTTAGATCAACATGCCAGCAGGGAGACACAGGGAGTTACCTGTTCCTGAACCCCAACTCACTGAGCTGCTGTTCCTAAAAAGGAAGGCCATGAGGTTATAGGATGTGGAGGAGTGTGTTTGAAAGGGGCCCATGAAGCCCCCCTTCCCCAAGGTAGAAAAATCCTGCAAATCTTTTTTTTTTTTTTTTTTTTACTGGGGAGCTGGGGGTGACACAGAGGACACAATACCTTGTAAAACACATGCACTTAATATTAGAGCTATAAAACTTGTAAAATTAAAAACAGTTTTGGAAAATAGAAATGGAAATATTTATGCATCTGACTCATAATAGAGTTCATTTTATTCCTGCACCAGAGGGCTGAACAGGTAACTGTCAGCAAGCTAGGTACCCTGTGGAAGTCTGTCTTGTGTGGCAAGGTTCTTTTAGCATGACTGTATAATTTAGCACCCTAAAGAAAGTCACAGAGGGACACAAAAACAAAACACAATTAAGACTTTGTTAAGGATCACAGAGAAAACCATTCCCAGCACCTTTATATGCCCTTCAGCTCTTAGAACAACACAACACCTATTCTTAGTAACTGAAAAGCTGCAAAAAATAATTATGCTACTAAAAATAAACAGACCCCTGGTTTAGCTGGGACAAGCATGATAAATTGAATATTTGGCTCTGTTTACACAGTGCTGGCCCAGCCACATGCCAGAAGGTCTTCTACAGCCACACGCCAGAATCATATAAACATGTAAATATATAAACATGTTCATGATTCAGCTACCTCAATCAAACATTAAATGAGCTTTTATCACAATATTGTCATTAACATGAGTTGAAACGTAGTTGTTTGGGACCAGAATATTTTTGAATGATGAATAATTTGTGTTGATGAAAAAAAATGTTTGTGTCTGAATGTTTTTATGTGTACATGGTTAACATGATTACATAGTTGACAGATATGTCAGTAAATCCACTTCATTCCTGTGCAAACATACATACATGTTTTAGCAAGTCTTTTTTTCTTTGCGTTAGTCACAATTTTTAACATCCATTTTTATTTGTAGATGCTATTACCTGTTTTATTGGATAAACATGTCACACCCTTCTGCCACATGTTTTGGAATTTCACATGTAATTTGCTTTAATCTAAACCAGTTATAGCCTACGTGAAATAACTCCATAAACTCAGAATATTTGTCATGCATTTGATCTTAGGCTAGAAAGGTGCTTTAAAACCCACAAAGGTTTTGGTATACATGTGTGCCTGCTCCAAATCGAAGGGAAAAAATCCATTATTACAAATAATAAAATTTCAGACCTGCACACACATGCGAACATGTATGCACACACCAAGACACATGCACAGACATGCATTTACCCAAAATACGCAGCCAAAATGCACTTAAAATTTATGACTTGAGCATTCCTTTAGGGTCAAGCTATTTATCAAATCCTCCACATTCTGGTTTCAATTACCCAGTCTATTGTGGAAAGCAGCTATTTTAGCAGGTTCATTTGGCTCGGTAGGGGATGAGAAGGCTTTCGGTCTCTGACAGCAGCTTGTTGTTAGGTTGGTAGTGGAGTTGGGTGAGTGTAATGGACAGTGGCCTCCCTCTATCTGAAAAGGAACATTTTATCAGAGCAGGGTCTAGAGAGGCAATAAATCCCAGTTTTATTGCTGAAGAATTCCACTCTCTCCACAGGCCTGACAGCTCCCTGCGTTCTCCGAGCCTCTTGGACAATTTCAACACCATGTCCATCTGGTGCTGATTAAGATCCTGACTGGTGAGAGAGAGAGAGAGAGAGAGAGAGAGAGAGAGAGAGAGAGAGAGAGAGAGAGAGTGAGTGAGTGAGTGAGAGAGAGAGAGAGAGAGAGAGAGAAGCTCAAGGTGCAGGTCAGAAGCAGAAAAAAGACAGCAGGGTGAGAGGGAAGGAAAGCAGGTTTATGAAAGACAGAAAAGAAATTAATAAGAAACGAGAGCAGAAAATTAGAAGGCATAGAAAAGAAATGCTCATTAAGCTGATGTGGAATTTTGAGACCGATGACCTAACCACAGCCAAAAGACATTAGTTGGAGTGAGTAGCCATCTTGTTGTGTGTATTGTGTTTATTATCCTCTCTGCTGGCACCTGCTCCCACACCGGGCTTGCCAACATTATCACTACCCCCGCCTTTCCCTTTCAGCTTCTATTCCTCTCCCTCTAAACCTATTGTCGCTAGTGATTTTCTGTACAGGGGTCAATGAAAGGCACGAGTTGTTCATTTGGATATCTAGTGCAGCTTTATGATATCATGAAACAAGTTTAAGTGCAACGGCTCATCTGCAGCACCTGGGGAACTCTCTTTGGGCAAGCCTTCCCCCTCCTTTCACACTGACAACACAGATAAAACAACCATACGGTTAGAGATTGCCCCAAACCTGTCTCACCACACTGCTCACATTTATTAAAATGGAAAGCCTTAATGGTGAGGCCAAAAAAGTAATTTTAGGATGTATTATCTTATATATTGGAACATGGCAGTGGAAGCACTTTCATAAAGGTTTTCCACAGGTTAATGCCTGTAGCTGTCAATGTACAGTGTGCGTGTGTGTGTGTGTGTGTGTGTGTGTGTGTGTGTGTGTGTGTGTGTGTGTTTGTGTGCGCGAAGAGAGAGAGGGAAAGAGAGGGAGAGGATGCAGTGAGAGGGCAGTAAACACACAAGGGGCTCGAGTATAAGGTCAATATGGGGAGCGTGTATACTGTATATGTGTACCTGTTTTTGTGCCTGACAATAGGAAGATGAGTAGCCTCATCAGAAGATTGGCTCCTGCCTCTTAGAGTATTGTATCCCTCCTAAATGATTTCATTAATACGAAGCACATGCACAATATCCTCACTGAAAAAAGAAAAGAAAATGAAGGATATTTTTTAAAAAATCTTTAAAGTTTTAATCAGATTCAGAAACAGGGGCAGTGCTTAATGACCCAGTGGCTGATTTGTATATCTATCACTACAGATTTTATTATTATTATTATTATTATTATTATTATTATTATTATTATTATTTTACAGGCATTTAAATTAGCCCACTATATTCATCAACATATAGAATTCTTTACTTAAAGCAGTTAAATAATAGTTTTCCCTTTCAAATTTTATAATATTTTATTTAACAGTTACTTACAATACAACTTACAATAACTTTAAAGGTTAATGTCCCACAGGTGAAATCAATTACTTTTTATCTCTGAAATCTAGAAGTGCATGGCACATAAAGTGGACGGCGCAATGATAATTTTACAAATCATTTCACCGCCTGGAAATCAAAAACCCTAAAGTGCACGAGCGTTTATTTTTATTTTTTGCCGTACTGGGCTCATGAGGATGCACATAACTCCATGGAATAACAATATCATTAAAGCGCAGGCCGGAAAAATAAATCATCTTTGCCATTAATGTCTGTTAACCTATTCAAATGAGCCTCTCCTTCCTAATGTCCACCCATCTGTGTAGTTTTGTTTTATATTCAAATCACCATAATCAACTTTGCTGCATGCTGGAAACGATAATTAATGGCATCTACTTTTTCATCCATGATAAATGAATATACAGCTAATGGTATTATTTGAATAAAATTGAATGCAGAAATTGATTGATATGATTAAAGGGAGGAGATGTTTTTCTTTGTACTGCTCTGGGTACGATATCCTCAGCTGGCTGCTGTGAAATAAGATCATATAACACATAAAGGTTAAACCAAAAGATTAAAAATGGAGTATGATCATACAACTCACAGAGATGCTATCAGGCAACTATAATTATTGGTTCTTAGTTAACTGTACGACAATCTGTACACTGCTAGAATTGTAATATAGACTCTGGTAATTGCACTTAAGTTCAGTTTAGTCTGAGTTTCCCAGTTCTAGTCTACTGTAGAGGCCACTGTTTTTTTTGCCACAAGCCATTTCATAACACCAATTTTGCAATGGGCTGTAAAATCTGATATTACTTCTTAATCACAGTATCTTTCTACGCACAGTTTACATAGTAAATTTATTTAACAAATTTACAAATCAATAGAAAACATTTAGGTATGCTGTGTTGAAATGGATAAGATATAAAATACACGCTTCTTTTGCTTCTGCGCAAAGGCGAGCAGAGTAATTCAGTTGCCCATGCCAAATCAAGAAATGCTATTCGCTTGATTCGGACGGATTCTTCAGACTGGAAACGGTGTTAGTCCTTTACACCCGACATTGTCATTCGGAAATTTTTAAAGGATCCATACCGCCCCTGAAGCTTAACAGCTACAGTTATTATACATGATGTAATTTTGTAACAACTCATCTTTTTTGGACAGACGATACTCATGCTAAATGATCATGTAATCTGATCTTTAACGAGCGTAGACCCTCCCATTCGCCCGAAACATTCGGAACTTAGCAAAATAACGAAAGCATCCGAAATGAGTATGTAATGAATTTGTAATGATAGTTTTTGTAAAGACAGACAGACAGTCTGATACACAGACACACACGCACGCCCGCGCGCGCGCGCACACACACACACACACACACACAGCGCAATTTACGAATCAGACAAAGCTCGGCACGGAGAGCACACGCAGGAATGAATGCCTTTATTTTGTTAAGCTCTCTCTCTCACTCACTCTCTCTCTCTCTCTCCTCATCTCACCTGGTCGCAGCTCAACTCTTCTCAACTCATCTCGATGTTTTTTTCGTCGTCATCAATGAGATGAGAGTGGCGCGGCATGCGGCATTGACAGGCACATTATGGGACGGTGGCGCTGTTCATTACCCGGCGGAGGAGGCCGATCAGGGGAAAAGCGCGCCAAAATATCCGCTGTCACTCTCCTGACAGGCAATTTCAACAATAACAATTACTCCCATTAGCCGTGTCATAAACAATTCACCCGAGGCAGAGCAATAACAAAGCTTTATATCCCCAGCCCAATATAAATAAATGCCAGTTGGTAACAAGAAATATGCAAAAAATACAAGTCCAATCCGAACCATGTGACTACTTTTTTTTAAAAAAGAACCAAAATATAGACAGAAGAATACAGCTCTTAAACAGACTGCACGACATAGCCTACCTGAACAGACAGCGAACCAGAAACAAAGACAAAACTCACAAAAGTTACATTTAAAAAGGAAGCAACGTGGAATATAAAATAAAACATGTATGGTGTGTTTTCTGAAGATTTTTTTTTTCCTGAAGAATATTTTCTGTGGTTGTTATATGAATATGAATATTTATAATAGCTTATGAAATACTATGAAATTTTACGATATTTAGTTTGGATAGCCTATAGTCAGCCATTTCCGATAGCCATTGCAGTATAAATAATGCAGCAATTAATACAAAAGACAAAAAAAATATAAAAAAATCAGAAAAAGACCCGACTTCACAAAGAAACTTGATATAGATACAGCAATAAACCAAAGGAGATGGGGAATATATTTAAGTGCATTTTCATAAGATACAGTTAATACAAATACCAAATTAGAGCAACTAAATTAATTAGAGTTTAAATAGACTTTTTCATATTTAAAATCATGCTCAAAGGGGCGTAAACCTAGGATAAATTATTAAAATCTTGTGCTGTTTCCAAAAGAACAAAAAAAATTAACTGAATAATAATTGAAAATATCATTATTTTGTACATATAATTTGCTGATGCTTAACATGTAAATATCGGTTTACACAAACTAATGGACGACTTGTGCGCAGCGTCAGTGTGTTTCAGGGCAGTAACCCAAACAGTGATCTATCTGCCCCGCAGCCGCACCACAATCTGAAAATCCCTAATTAGGAGAGCTGCGGAGCAATTAACACTTGTCACAGTCGACATCATCAGGTGCCACTCTAATGTCCTCACTAAAAGAGGATTTTACTTCCTCTCTTTCTTTCTAAGTTGCTTTGAACTCCGCAGACTGGGACTGACTCCCGGCTTTCAGCGCGAGCTGCACCAGCTTCCTATCCACCTATCCGCCGCGCGCTTTGTTACCGACAGTCAAATCAGCCAACAGTGCAGGATAACAATCGAAGCGACATCACCGTCTCTCTCTCTCTCTCTCTCTCTCTCTCTCTCGCAAACACACACACACACACACACACACACACACACACACACACACACGACAGAGGGAGAAAAGATCAGAGATAAAGGCCGTTTTGATCTAAGGACTGACCAACAGTACGGGAGAACATTCTCGTTCGATGATAATCATTTGTAGATAATAATAATAATAATAATAATAATAATAACAATATGTTCACAGAATATTTTTATTTTGTCGCTTTTTGTTCATTAAGGAGCGGCCAGACAAATATGTTAAGTAGAGAAATATTGGCAGTTAAAAATTCCACAGACGAAATTATAATAATAGGAAAAACAACAGCAACAACCACCACCACACCGCTCACTCTGTAAAAAACAAAAAAGAAAAAGAAAGAAAAACGCAGATCAATACAAAATGTACTAGCCTATATAGTTTCACTGAGCTGAATTAGATATGAAAAGTTGCGACTGAATGACTATTTTTAATTTATAAATTATTATTATACATTAATCTGATTAATGTTATTAATTCACTGTAATTTATTAGAAAACAAAAATAGACATTGCCTTAAATAATTACAATTTTATTATAATTTTGTTAAATATATAAAATAAACTAGCCTGTTATTTAATTTTCTTTGCTTTACTTTTAGCTTACTCGGGTTTATTGGTGTTTAAATAATGATGCCTTCTACACCATAACGATTAAAAACAGGCATTACTCTTATCAGGGTACTGTAAATGCTATATTAGATCGTCTTATGTCATCAAAGCTCGGTAAATTCTGTGGGAACTATGAGGTTAATGCATAAAACAATATTTTATTTTTTATATCATCATAACAATAATTGATTAAAAAGCACCATTGACGTTTCTGTTATTTCAAGTCAACCGTCTTCCCATTTGGAAATCATAAAAAAAAAAAACACACATTAGTAGACTTAACTCCAGGTAGAAGTGCCTAGTTAAATACAGTTCCCAGTGGGTAGAATAGAACAATAGCCGCTTAGCGCGCTTTGCCGGTGATGAGAAGACTCATTTTTGTTAGCGTCATTAGGAGAGAGAGAGAGAGAGAGAGAGAGAGAGAGAGAGAGAGAGAGAAGAGGGGGTGGTGTTCGCGGCATTGGGCGGGGCTTCTTTCTGTCAGTCTGCCTCTGCGACCCGCATTCCTTGTTTTTGGCTTGTGCATCATATTTGCATCTCATTAGTCCCTGGCTGAGAAGGCCTTCAGTTCATTAACGACATCCTCCGTCGAGCTCCCATAATTCCACGCTTCTCTCGCGCTACCTGCCGCGTACAATCGGCGAGGGGGAAACAGCGAAGAAGAAAAAAGAAGAAGGAGAAAAAAGAAGATGCACGGGCGTGAGAAGGGCAACATTTTACGCACTGCTAAAACAAAAGAGTCAAGAGGGAGCGAGAGAATGGAGAGGTGGCATGAAGAAGTCCTCTTCTCTGTGTGTTTTGTTTCTTGTCCCCCCCCCCGGTCGCTCCACCATTTTGTTGTTAATCAGCCTCCTGTCATGACAGATACCCCAGCAGGTCACGGGTCAAAGTTGAACTGGAGGTCAGAAGTAACATTGCATGCGAGTCGAGCTCCAAGTCTGGAAGCTTATTTGACAATGGGCAGTGTCTGTGTGCTAAGAGACACTAATAGGTTCTTTTTAAAATTTTGGTTATGTATGAAACACAAGGGGCAGGCAAATAGCACAGAGGTGATAAAAATCTCTGTGCTCAAATGGAATGATGCTCAGATGGAAAATGGAAAAAAGCGAACCCACTGCTTCACATCAGACAATAAACAGTGCATTAATAACCAAAGAAAGAATTATGCTGTTTTTGGATGGAGTGTTTTTGTTTTTGGTTGGAGTATGATTGGGGGTCGGGATGAGAAAGGGGGGGGGGGATTACTTAAAGCGTGACAACCCCTGACCAAAACCTGGTTCAGTGGAGAGATGAGTAAAAATTTTAGTAGCTCATAAAACTGTGATTCTTTTCAGCAAAGTTTTTTGTGACTCCATTATTCCTAGAGATGCCTTTTTTTGTGATGAGTGAAAAGCCATTCACAGAAGCCTCTGCTGGAACTCCATCAGGACCAGGGAGTAGAGTAGAAAATGGGGAGCACCATGAATGCAGCCGCATGATTGGTGAGAGGCTCTCTCTTTTTTTACACACCCACAGATACACACACTGTAAAAAAAAAATCTCACTCCAAGCCTTTCACATGCAAAGCACATAGTCATAAGCCCCACGTGAATGGAAAGGGGGTTTGGATAAAAGGTCCAGCATTGTCTCTTGATTAAAACCCTCTCAGCCATATTCTTGTTTGCTCCACCCATGACATGCGCCATTTGCTCTGGTGAAAATGGCCCTGATGTTGATTCATTCACCAGCCAAGCTTGGCCTCGGGGCTAGATAAATAAACAGGCATCTGTTGTTTTATTTAATACTTACTTCATCTCATCGTTCTCTTTCTTGCATGGTGGGCTTGGGTTGCAGGACTTCACAACAGAAGTCCATTTAGTAGAACATCCACACTACCATTCAGAAAGTGAGGTGTACCACGGCATTCAACTGGATCCCTGAACAACTTTCTCTGTTAGCGGGTGTATTGTAGGGGATCATTGAGCCACATTGTGAACTTCATATTTGACCCTATAGACATTATTATTGACTGTTTGAGAAGAGTTATGTTTGCCTCTATTTTGGCTGCATAAACCAATTTAGCTGAATTCATACTAAAACAAAATCCTAAATATCTTAAAAGTTAAGGATTAATCAGTATTAGACGTCATTGTAATACCCTGAAACATTATGTTTTGAATTCCAAGTTGTAACTAGAGAATATATGCCATGTGCAAGTGTTTGTGGAATACTGAAATCCTTCTCTTTAACCATGAGTGTTGTACTCAGGTCATGAGACTGTAAATATAAAGACCTGAAGCGATAAATCTCGCTGAGCAGATCCTGTTGTCTCAACACACTGTCATTACTACACACACAACACGCACTCTCTCTCAGACCACAGATCATGGTCTACTCTTCATTCAAACACTGTTTTACTTGTCCTCTTTTAACAGAGAAATCAGTCATGCCTGGAATGACATGTGAGTTTGCAAACAACACCAGTCTCTGGTTTCTCTGGATTTCAGATAAACCAGAAGCTATTGAGTTACACTGTTTTCCTACATAGATCATACTACCTAGTATATCTCTGTTTTTGTAGGATGAGAAATTAATTGTGCTTTAGTCACAAGCTATTTTTTCCATCCACAATGAATTTCTAAAGGATTTGCAGCCAGCCTTTTGTACTTTTTAAAAAATGTATGTATGTATTTATTTATTTTTAATTATTATGTTTTTTATTTATTTATTTATTTTTTTTTTTTACATGTTTATCTGTCACACAAAAACACTGTTTTCTCAAGGCCACATGTGCTGGATTGAATAGATGAAAAACCATTCTGTGCTCGCAAAGGTTTCAGCAGCTTGTATAACCCAAGCCATGTTTTATCAATTCCAGTCTGATTGTACGTTTTACTTTTATACCATTACCAAATGTATCCCTAGAAAAACACAGGTAATTCTCAAAATAAATATCATCTAATAGAACATTCTCAGCTGAAATTATTTGATGATTCTGATACCATTATGAGGTCTGCATATTACTATAATTGACTTCAATTAATTTTCTTTTCTTTTTTTAAACTAAATGTTTAAATAAATGTCTAAAATAAACAGCACCTGGTGTATTCATTCATCTTACATAAAAATATGAATCAACAGTTTTTGTAAAATAATGATGTAAGTATTTATCACCATTACATCATTATCACCTTTTCATTGGTGATTTTATTTTTAGCAAAATATAAAATATCTTAAATGTAAGATTATGTGTATGTTTTATCATGGAATCATACACTTCTCTCTTGTATTGAGCCATCGTTCTTTTGGACACCAATATTATACTGTTTCCCCAATAGCAAGAAAACTGTGAATGCATTATTTGGGTACATGGCTGCTATTTTTCACTCCCTCTCCCTGAATGTTCAGTGTATAGGATGCCATGAGAGCACAAATGCTGGTAGAACATCTCCTCTGAGAGCTGCAGCTGAATGAGACCGGAGTCCTGCTGCCCCCTACAGAATTACAACCATCAGCTCACTAGATGATATGTTGTTATGTGCTCATTTACAAACAATGTATTATAGAAAACTGAACTTATTAGGTTTAATTAGAAGCCCAAATAAATTAAATTAAATAAGCATAAATTAGAAACTGAAATATATCATATAGGCTAGCAGTATAAATGAAAGCACACTGAACTGTTTTTACTGAATTTTTATTGTGCAGCATCTTTGTTATTCAGAGATTTAAAAAATCCATAAACACATGTTTTTAAAAGCCTAGGGACCTTTAATGATTTGTATTTAGATAATTAGTGGAATCACTGATCTGTATTGAGTGTTGGGAAGAGAGCATGGAAAAGTGAATGACAGTCAAAAAGTAATTGCTTAGATTTTGTCAAGCATAGTCCATGAATTTGTACCCACAAATTTTTCTTATTGGCTTTTTATTTTTAGGGTGGATACAAATTTTATAATTAATAGCAAAAACAGGTTGTCTTATGAGAATGGTCTGTTTTATTTGGATATTCTGTGTTTGTCAATCTACTTGCTATTTTTCAGGGCAATAAATATATTATCTTGCTATAGGAGACCATAAATAGTTCTTCAGAAGGATAAATCTTCATTTAAATCTTATTTTCAGAAAGTTAAATCTTTTACAAATATACAAGATATTATAAAATAATCCATAAGCACTTGGGATAATGCGCAATAATGCATCAACTTAACTATACAAATAAGCCACTTACAACTATGTTAAGTAGGACAAAAAGAGGCATTAGTATATCTTAATGTTTTCAGTGCCCCTGAACCCAAAGCAGAGATCAAAGGATTTGCATGTAATTGTAGATTTAAATTTCCCTTTTTTTCCAGAGGGCCTGGTGTCACATTCAGAGTTCAAGTCTGCTCCTTTCTGAGAGACAGAAGGTATGCGCATCCAAGCTGCAGCCATTGTCTGCTCAGTGAAATAAAACAGCACTGAGTGGATCACTTTCCCCTGCACTCCTCTGTGCCTGCTCTGAACCAAATTCCACAAAATGATTCTTATTTTTCCATGTTGGAACCTTCTATAATTTACTGACACAGCACATGCAGCATTGCCTTCTGTTATTTTAAAATGTAGAAAGACACATTGGAGTTACTGCCATTGTCTGACTCTGAATTTCTAGCAATTGCACATCACATTATGGCTGAGGTGACATGATGGCACTTCCTGGCACAAAATTATATATTGTTAGTGGGAAATGTATTATTTGTTGCTGTTGAATAGTATTTTATTTTACTCAGTTCTATACAGTATATATAGATATTCTTATATGCAACAGCTTGACACATATGTTGGAGCCTTCTACAATTTGCTGTTTATTCCTCACCTGTATAATACTAAATTAAATATGCATACATTAAAATTACACCACTGAGTCACTTTTCATTGTTAACTATTATACATTATGCAGAGGAGATGATGTAAATATAAAATGGGAATGTTTACAACAAGTAAAATACATTTCATGTTATGTAATATTGTGTATTTAATAGACAGTTCATAGAAAATGTCTCATGTAATGTATTAACATGTAATTTTCAGTTCTAATAAAACAAATTAAAGATTTCAGCTTTAAAGTTTATATAACAGCTAATATTAAGTAAAAAAATAAAATAAAATAATTAGTGATAGATTAGGAATAGAGCAATAGATTTCTCATTCTTTCTCTATAGTCTGTGTATATTAAACAGTATGTCTCCCATCCAGGACAGTTCTGAGGTGAAACCTGCATTCAATTTTATTCAGCAGGATTTCCCGTGGAATAAATTGTGCTGGATGTGTGTGACAGAGCCAGGAGGCCATTTCTCAGGCAGGGCCATGAGCTTGTTGTCTGCTCTGAGAGTTGTAGGAGTTGCTGCTTCCGCAAAGGAAAGACCCAGCAACGGTCACAAAACACCACAGCCCGACTCCATGACAGCCCATACATCCGCATGTGGCAATACACGCATGCACACACACACACACACACACCACACTGCTGTTCTCTGACAATTGCCCTGCACACCATCAGCTTTTATTCTGGTACATTATATATATATATATATATATATATATATATATATATATATATATATATATATATATATATATAAACAGCTGACAATAGTGGCTATAATAACTCTAATTTTATAGTAATGCACTTGTTTTATATGTTATTGTTTCTATAGTAACATTTTGTTCACAGGGACTTGCATGGTGGATGCTTCAAATAATCTAAGATTAATAATAACTGGATTGAAAAAATATATAAATTAAATATTTTATTTAACATTTATGGAAGGAGTCTAGGTATAAGCACTTCATAACGTTCAATAAGTTTTTTGCCACAAGAGAAATCTCAGATAAAAACAAAATAGACCTTTTTGGCAATAAACACCAGAGGTGGTTTTGGTGCACACAGAGAGGTATCCATATGGAAAAGTACCTCATGCCCACGGTTAAATATTGTGGTGGCTCTTTAATGTTTTGTGGCTGTTTTTCTGCCAGAGGACTTGGACGTTTTGTTAGGATACATGACATCATCGACTCTATGAAATATCAACAGATATTAAATGAAAACCTGACTGCCTCTGCCAGAAAGCTTCAAATGGGCAGTGGTTGAATTCTTCCAGCAGAACAATGATCCAAAGCATACATGAAAATCAACACAAAATGGTTTACTGACCACAAAATCAAGGGCGATTGGCACCCTGTCCAGGGTGTACCCCGCCTTGTGCCCGATGCTCCCTGGGATAGGCTCCAGGTTTCCCCCGTGACCCTGAAAAGGATAAAGCGGTATAGAGGATGGATGGATGGATGGATGGATGGAAAATCAAGGGCCTGCCATGGCCATCCCAGTCCCCTGACTTGAAACCCATAGAAAACCGAAAAGTCCACCAGCGTTTAAAGGACCTGGAGAGATTCTTTATGGAGGAATGGTCTCCGATCTCTTGCCATGTATTCTCCAACCTCATCATGCATTATAGGAGAAGACTCAGAGCTGTCTTATCAAAGGGAGGTAGCACAAAGTATTGACTAAAAGGGTGCCGATAATTGTTGCACACCTATATTTAACAAAGATTTTTGTTTTTGATAAACTTGTGTTTTGTTTGCAATTGTTTGATATCCATGAGAGCAGAGTATTTGTGTGAATTCTTTGAACAAAAGATCAAAAGGTTAAACAATAACGAAAAATTTTCACAGCCTTCTTTGCTCATATTTACCAAGGGTGCCAATATTAGTGGAGGGCACTGTAAATTATAATCAAGTATAAAGTATTGTATATAGAGTATATTAGTATTGTATATCAAGTATATAGAGTGACACATACAAGTAACAAATATTTCTGAGAATTGTACCAATTATAAATTGATAAAAAATGTACAGTATACAAATGCATACATGCACGTGCATGCGCACACACGTACACACACACACACACACACACACACACACACACACACACACACACACAAGCATGGATCAGCATCCAGTGTGCCTCTACACTTTTGCAGGTTCACAGCAAAGCTATTACAAGTGACCTTTGACCCTGCTGCCACCCTGGGGTAAAAAGGCCAGTCTGGTCTCATTCCCCTCTTTCAGATGTCAAAGAAAAGAAGGTGGAAGAAGAGGAAAAAAGAGGGGTTATCTAGTGACCCATCCTTTAACGGCATCACAAATTTGCAGCCCCTCATGGCTCCAGGGTTCTCCTGTGGCTATGTAGATGAGAGAGGA